>NW_017727873.1:143673-147839 GCF_001865875.1 Lupinus angustifolius
AAAAAAATAAATTCATGAACTTCTGAATGGATTTATTTTTTCTTGTTTCAATTGATATCTTTATGTTTGGAATTCCATAAAATTCTATTTGGATTTCCATTTATCAATTGGACTTGAAACATGTTTGAAATTGTTTTCTAAACAAAATTTCAATGAAAAAAGCATGTTGTTTGAAGGGAATTTTTGTCATTCAAATTTTATTCATGAAAATAATGATATAGACATTGAGAAACGCATGTAAATTTTTAGTCTAACTGAAAGGGAAAATTTACAAGAAAACAAGTCCAAAAATAAACAGACAAAAAAGAGGATTTGGCTCTAAAGGCACTACTATCTTGGAGAGGATTGTAAAATCAAGGAGAATTAAATTCCGTGTTCTCCTAAAAATTCTAGTTAGTTTTTAATTTAATATTTCCCTCTTCCAAAATGTTACACATACTTCCTCAGAATATTTTTCAAAATGACTTTAGGACAAGTCAAGCATTTATGTTGGGGGGAGTGTGCATAACATTTTGAAAGAAATTCAATTTTGGTGTGTTTTTAAAATTTTTAGTGCGTGTTTGTGTTCTTTTTAGTGTGTTTACTTTAGTCTCTTTTGACATATTTATTTAAAAAGTGAAATTTTTGAAAGTAAAGGTGCTAAATTACACAAACATGGCTTGATCAATTTTTTAAACAAGATCACTAACTTTGTGAAATAACAAGCTTTGATGAGCAACATTAGATGCAAATCTGAATTTTTGTGTGAAAAAATCATAATGTAATAATTTTAGTAAAATGCATAGTTTTTGGAAAATCATTTATCATGAACTTGTGAATTTGTTTGAAAAACAAAGAGTTGTACACAAACCAACCATGTGAGGGAGTGTTAGCCAAACACATAATTATGTATGTGAGCTTATTGTGAGATACTTGTTGGCTTCGCACAATTGATTTTATATGAATCTTTCATTACTAGATTGCAAAAAATTAATTGGAAATGATCAAGGCAAGTTCTTACAATAAGAATGAGCCACTTGACCAAAAATGACAAACAAAAAATAGGAACATCTTTTGTCAACCCCTTTGAGCCTTAAAAAGAAATATTACTTTTTCAAACCCAACCCTTGAGCCTAATGTGGAAAAAACAAAAACGAAATCTCCTATACCTTTCTTAAGTAAATAGAGAGCATCTTTCAAAAAGAAGGTCGATGGAAAAATTAAGTTGGGAGGAGTTGTTGGTTCTTTAAGAAAAAGTTCAAAAGAAAAAAAATATCAATCTCTTTACCATTAAAAAAAGTAAAGAAAAACTAAAAAGGAGTAAAAAGATATTGATAAAGATAAGGAAAAGTTACACAAAAATGGAGAAGGAAAAAATGAGGAAAGGAAGACAAAGAAGTATGGTGATAATGTTGAAAGGAGTGTGTACTTAGAAGATAAATTATTTTTCTCTCTCTTAACTTGAAAATATCTTTGAATATCTTGAAAAACAAAATTTCTTTGATAGCCAAGCCTCATTACAACGTAAGGACGACCTTAGTGATCCTTGAGAAATTGTGCAATTATAGTAAGTGTTGATATGAATAACAAAATTAAATACTTGAAAACCAATGAAGTTATTTTTTAGTAAAACATTTACCCATTTGGTAAAATAGCATCTCTTTGATTGATAAATTGTTTCATAAATGAAGTGCTAAATGAATTTTTGAAGAGACTTGTTCATTCTTAGTTTGAAGCATTATGAGTCAAAATCACATGATCATAAACACATCTCATGAAGCTTTGAAATGATGCATAGTTTTGATCTTGTCCAATATTAATTTATCCAAAGCCAAGTAGTAGTTATTTTACCTTTGATTGGGGACAAACAATTCGACCAAAATCCAAGAAAGAAGCTAGTTTCATCCTTGATGGTTAAGTATTCACCATGCACTTTTCCGGAACATATTTTGTTTTGTGATACTTTAACCAATATCTCCATAAACATGCTTTAGTTGATGATTTTTGAAGTAAAGAAATAATTTTCTACAACTAAGAGCATGCTTGATGAAATTGTGCCTAAAAATTATTTTTTCTGAACTTGAGAACTCCTAAAAGTGTGTTATTTGTTTTACTAAGTTGACGTTTGGTTTACCATTTAACAAAATAAATTCATGAACTTCTGAATGGATTTATTTGTTCTTGTTTCAATTGATATCTTTATGTTTGGAATTCCATAAAATTCTATTTGGATTTCCATTTATCAATTGGACTTGAAACATGTTTGAAATTCTTTTCTAAACAAGGTTTTCATGAAAAAAGGATGTTGTTAGATGGGAATTTTTGTCAATCAAATTTTATTCATGAACATAATGATTTGAGAAACTGATGTAAATTGTTAGTCTAACTCAAAGGGCAAAGTAACTTGCAAGTTCTAATGATTTACATGAAAACAAGTCCAAAAACAAAAGACAAAAAGAACAGTTGGCTCTATAGACACTACTATCTTGGAGTGGATTGTTAATCAAGGAGAATTAAATTTCGTGTTCCCCTAAAAATGTGGGTTAGTTTTTAATTTAATTTTTCATTCTTTCAAAATGTTACACAAACTTCCTTAACCTATTTTTCAAAATGACTTGAGGACAAGTCAAGTATTTAAGTTGGGGGAGTGTGTATAAAATTTTGAAAGAAATTCAATTATGGTGTGTTTTTAAAATTTTTAGTGTGTGTTTTCTTGCTTTTTAGTGTGTTTATTTTCTTTAATTTTTGTGTGTGTTAACTTTAGTCTCTTTTTGATATATTTATTTAAAAAGTGAAAATTTTGAAACTAAACGCGCTAAATATCACAAAATTGGCATAATCAATTTTTTTAACAAGATGACAAACTTTGTGAAATAACAAGCATTTATGAGCAACATAGGATGAAAATATGATTTTTTGTGTGAAAAATTCATAATGTCATAACTTTGATAAAATGCAAACTTTTTGGAAAATCATTTATCTTGAACTTGTGAATTTGTTTGAAAAACAAAGAGTTGGACATAAACCAACCATGTGAGGGAGTGTAAGCCAAACACATAATTATCTGAGAATATTGTGAGATACTTGTTGGCTTTTCAAAATTAATTTTGTTTCAATCTTTCCTTACTAGATTGCACAAAATTAATAGGAAATGACCAAGGCAAGTTCTTACAATTAAAATCAGTCACTTGACCAAAAATGGCCAACAAAAATTAGGAACATCCTTTGTCAACCCCTTTGAGCCTTAAAAAGAAATATTATTTTTTCAAACCCAACCCTTGAGCCAAGTGTGGAAAAACAAAAATGAAATCTCCTATACCTTTCTTAAGTAAATAAAGAGCATTTTTCAAAAAGATGGTCGATGGAAAAATTAAGTTGGGGGTAGTGATTAGTTGTGTAACAAAAAGATCAAAAGAAAAAAAATTATGAATCTCTTTACAATTCAAAAAAGTAAAGAAAAAATCAAAATGAGTAAAAAGAGAATGACAAAAATGAAGAAAAGTAACACAAAAATGGACAAGGAAAAGAATGAGGAAAGGAAGACAAAGAAGTATGGTGAATAAGTTGAAAGGAGTGTGTACTTAGAAGATAAATTATTTTGCTCTCTTTTAACTTGAAAATATCTTTGAATATCTTGATAAACCAAATTTCTTTGATAGCCATGCCTTATTACAACCTAAGGAAGACCTTAGTGATCCTTGAGAAATTGTGCAATTATAGTAACTGTTGACATGAAAAACAAAATTAAATTCTTACAAACCAAAGAAGTTATTTTTTAGTGAAACATTTATCCATTTGGTTCCATTCTTGAACCGTGTGGGAAAATGCATCTCTCCGATTGATAACATTTTTTATAACTGAAATTCTAAATGAATTTTTGAAAAGATGTATTCATTCTTAGTTTCAAGCATTATCAGTCAAAATCACATGATCATAAACACATCTCATGAAGCTTTGAAATGATCCATATTTTTAATCTTGTCCCACATTAATTTTTCCAAGGCCAACTAGTTGTTTATTTACCTTTGTTAGGGCCAAACAATTCTCCAAAAATCCAAGAAGGAAGCTACTTTCATTCTTGATGGTTAAGTACTCACCATGCATTTGTTTACTTTTTAGGGTGTTTACTTTCTATAATTTTTTAGTGTGTTTACTTTAGTCTCTTTTTGACAAATTTATTAAAAAGT
>NW_017727873.1:147939-148181 GCF_001865875.1 Lupinus angustifolius
GTGAAATAACAAGCTTTGATGAGCAACATGAGATGAAAAATTGAAATTTTGAGTGAAAAATTGATTTTTTGAATGAAAAATTGAATTTTTGAGTGGAAAATTGATTTTTTGAATGAAAAATTCATAATGTCATTACTTTGATAAAATGCAAACATTTTGGGACATCATTTATCTTGAACTTGTGAATTTGTTTGAAAATCCAAGAGTAGTACATAAACTAACCATGTGATGGAGTGCAAACA
>NW_017727873.1:148281-148577 GCF_001865875.1 Lupinus angustifolius
TTGTTTGAAAATCCAAGAGTAGTACATAAACTAACCATGTGATGGAGTGTAAACATTTTTCATCTCAAGAGCAAGTATGACATTTTCAAAGAAATTCAATTTTGTAATGTTTTTGAAAAAGTTAGTGTGCATTAGTTTACTTTTTAGGGTGTTTACTTTCTATAATTTTTTAGTGTGTTTACTTTAGTCTCTTGTTGACAAATTTATTAAAAAGTGAAATTTTTGAAACTAAACTTGCTAATTAAACAAACTAGGCTTAACAAATTTAGTTTAACAAGATCACTAACTTTGTGAAA
>NW_017727873.1:148677-149824 GCF_001865875.1 Lupinus angustifolius
TGAAAAATTCATAATGTCATTACTTTGATAAAATGCAAACATTTTGGGAAATCATTTATCTTGAACTTGTGAATTTGTTTGAAAATCCAAGAGTAGTACATAAACTAACCATGTGATGGAGTGCAAACATTTTTCATCTCATGAGCGTGTATGACATTTTCAAAGAAATTAATGTTTGTAATGTTTTTGAAAAATTTAGTGTGCATCTGTTTGCTTTTTAGGGTGTTTACTTTCAATAATTGTTTAGTGTGTTTACTTTAGTCTCTTTTTGAAAAATTTATTAAAAAGTGAAATTTTTGAAAATAAACTTGCTAAATAACACAAACTAGGCTTAATCAATTTAGTTTAACAAGATCACTAACTTTGTGAAATAACAAGCTTTGATGAGCAACGTGAGATTAAACAAGTTGAATTTTTGAGTGAAAAATTCATAATGTCATAACTTTGATAAAATCCAAACATTTTGGAAAATCATTTATCATAAACTAACCGTGTGATGGAGTACAAACATTTTTCATCTCCTGAGTGTGTATCACATTTTCAAAGAAATTCATTTTTGTAATGTTTTTGAAAAACTTAGTGTGCATTTGTTTACTTTTTAGGGTGTTTACTTTCTATAACTTTTTAGTGTGTTTACTTTAGTCTCTTTTTGACAAATTTATTGAAAAGTGAAATTTTTGAAACTAAACTTGCTAAATGACACAAACTAGGGTTAATAAATTTAGTTTAACAAGATCACTAACTTTGTGAAATAACAAGCTTTGATGAGCAACATGAGATGAAAAAATGAATTTTTGAGTGAAAAAAATCAGAATGTCATTACTTTGATAAAATGCAAACATTTTGGAAAATCATTTATCATGAACTTGTGAATTTTTTTTAAAAATCCAAGAGTAGTACATAAACTAACCATGTGATGGATTGCAAACATTTTTCATCTCATGAGTGTGTATGACATTTTCAAAGAAATTAATTTTTGTAATGTTTTTGAAAAGTTTAGTGTGGATTTGTTTGCTTTTTAGGGTGGGAGGGCCCTGGCCCCTGGGCCCAGGGTTTAGGGGTTTAGGGTTAGGTAGGGTTTAGGGTTTAGGATTTAGGGGTTAGGGGGTTAGGGGTTTAGGGTTTAGGGTTTAGGGGTTAGGGGTTA
>NW_017727873.1:149924-150774 GCF_001865875.1 Lupinus angustifolius
CTCATCCTCATCCTCATCCTAATCCTCATCCTCATCCTCGTCCTCGTCTTCATCCTCATCGTCATCCTAATTCTCATCCTCATTCTCGTCCTCCTCCTCATCCTCCTCCTCGTCCTCATCCTAATTCTCCTCCTCCTCTTCATCCTCATCCTCATTCTAATTCTAATACTAATACTAATCCTAATCCTAATCCTAATCCTCATCCTGATCCTGATCCTCGTCCTCATCCTCATCCTAATCCTCATCCTCATGCTCATCCTCCTCTTCATCCTCATCGTCATCCTAATTCTCATCCTCATTCTCGTCCTCCTCCTCATCCTCCTCCTCGTCCTCATCCTAATTCTCCTCCTCCTCTTCATCCTCATCCTCATTCTAATTCTAATACTAATACTAATCCTAATCCTAATCCTAATCCTCATCCTGATCCTGATCCTCGTCCTCATCCTCATCCTAATCCTCATCCTCATCCTCATCCTCATCCTCATCCTCAGCCTCATTCTCATGCTTTGCCTCATGATCATCCTCATCCTCACTCTCATCCTCATCCTCATCCTCAAGGTCATCCTCATCCTCATCCTCATCCTCATCCTCATCCTCATCCTCATCCTCATCCTCATCCTAATCCTCATCCTCATGCTCGTCCTCCTCCTCATCCTCCTACTCATCCTCATGCTCATCCTCCTTCTCACCCACATCCTCATCCTCATCCTAATCCTAATCCTCATCCTCATGCTCATCCTCATCCTCATCCTCACCCTCGTCCTCATCCTCATCCTCATCCTCATCCTCACCCTCATCCTCATCCTCATCCTCATCCTCATTCGCATCCTCATCCACATCCTCATCCTCA
>NW_017727873.1:150874-153168 GCF_001865875.1 Lupinus angustifolius
ATCATCCTCATCGTCATCCTCACTCTCATCCTCATCCTCATCCTCACCCTCATCCTCATCCTCACCCTCAAGGTCATCCTCATCCTCATCCTCATCCTCATCCTCATCTTCATCCTCAACCTCATCCTCACCGTCATCCTCATCCTCATCCTCATCCTAAACCTAATCCTCATCGTCCTCCTCCTCCTCCTCATCCTCATCCTCGTCCTCATCCTAATCCTAATCCTCATCGTCATGCTCATCCTCATCCTCATCCTCATCCGAATCCTAATCATAATCCAAATCCAAATCCTAATCATGATCCTCGTCCTCATCCTCATCCTCATCCTAATCCTCATCCTAATCCTCATCCTCATCCTCATGCTCATCCTCCTCTTCATCCTCATGGTCATTCTGCTCCACATCCTCGTCCTCATCCTCATCCTAATCCTCATGCTCATCCTCATCCTCAGCCTAATCCTCATCCTCATTCTAATCCTAATACTAATCCTAATCCTAATCCTAATCCTAATCCTAATCCTAATCCTAATCCTCATCCTAATCCTAATCCTAATCCTAATCCTAATCATCATCCTCAACCTCATCCTCTTCCTCATCCTCATCCTCATCCTCACCCTCATCCCCATCCTCATGTCATCCTCCTCCTCATCCTAATCCTCCTCCTCATCCTCATCCTCATTCTAATTCTAATCCTAATCCGAATCCTAATCCTAATCCTAATCCTAATCCTAATCCTCATCCTCATCCTGATCCTTGTCCTCTTCCTCATCGTCATCCTCATGCTCCTCCTCCTCCTACTCCTCCTCGTCCTCCTCCACATCCTCATCCTCATCCTCATCCTCCTCGTCATCCTTATCCTCATCCTCATCCTAATCCTCATCCTCATCCTCATCCTCATCCTCTTCCTCATCCTCATCCTCATCTTCCTCCTCATCCTCATCCTCATCCTCATCCTCTTCCTCATCCTCATCCTCATCTTCCTCCTCATCCTCATCCTCATCCTCATCCTCTTCCTCATCCTCATCCTCATCTTCCTCCTCATCCTCATCCTCATCCTCATCCTCTTCCTCATCCTCATCCTCATCTTCCTCCTCATCCTCATCCTCATCCTCATCCTCTTCCTCATCCTCATCCTCATCTTCCTCCTCATCCTCATCCTCATCCTCATCCTCTTCCTCATCCTCATCCTCATCTTCCTCCTCATCCTCATCCTCATCCTCATCCTCTTCCTCATCCTCATCCTCATCTTCCTCCTCATCCTCATCCTCATCCTCATCCTCTTCCTCATCCTCATCCTCATCTTCCTCCTCATCCTCATCCTCATCCTCATCCTCTTCCTCATCCACATCCTCATCCTCATCCTCATCCTCCTCGTCATCCTTATCCTCATCCTCATCCTAATCCTCATCCTCATGCTCATTCTCCTCCTCATCCTCATGCACATCCTCCTCCTCATCCACATCCTCATCCTCATCCTCGTTCTCGTCCTCGTCTTCATCCTCATCCTCGTCCTCGTCCTCGTCCTCATCCTCATCTTAATGCTCATCCTCCTCTTCATCCTCATGCTCATCCTCCTCCTCAACCACATCCTCATCCTCATCCTAATCCTAATCCTCATCCTCATGCTCATCCTCATCCTCATCCTCATCTGAATCCTAATCATAATCCTAATCCATATCCTCATCCTGATCCTCGTCCTCGTCCTCATCCTCATCCTTATCCTCATCCTAATCCTCATCCTAATCCTCATCCTCATCCTCATGCTCATCCTCCTCTTCATCCTTATGCTCATTCTCCTCCTCATCCTCGTCCTCATCCTTATCCTCATCCTCATCCTAATCCTCATCCTCATCCTCATGCTCATCCTCCTCTTCATCCTTATGCTCATTCTCCTCCTCATCCTCGTCCTCATCCTTATCCTCATCCTCATCCTAATCCTCATCCTCATCCTCATGCTCATCCTCCTCTTCATCCTTATGCTCATTCTCCTCCTCATCCTCGTCCTCATCCTTATCCTCATCCTCATCCTAATCCTCATCCTCATGCTCATCCTCCTCGTCATCCTCCTCCTCATCCTAATCCTCCTCCTCCTCCTCATCCTCCTCATCCTCATCCTCATTCTAATTCTAAGCCTAATCCTAATCCTAATCCTAATCCTAATCGTAATCCTAATCCTAATACTAATCCTCATCCTCATCCTGATCCTCGTCCTCTTCCTCATCGTCATCCTCATCCTCCTCCTCCTCCTACTTCTCCTTGTCCTCCTCCTCATCCTCATCCTCATCCACATCCTC
>NW_017727873.1:153268-153742 GCF_001865875.1 Lupinus angustifolius
CCTCATCCTCATCCTCATCCTCATCCTCACCCTCATCCTCATCCTCATCCTCATCCTCATCCTCATCCTCATCCTCATCCTCATCCTCATCCTCATCCTCATCCTCATCCTAATCCTAATCCTAATCCTATTCCTAATCCATATCCTCATCCTGATCCTCGTCCTCATCCTCATCCTTATCCTCATCCTCATCCTCATCCTAATTCTCATCCTCATCCTCATCCTCATCCTTATCCTCATCCTTATCCTCATGATCATTCTCATCGTCGTCCTCATCCTCATCCTCATCCTAATCCTCATCCTCGTCCTCACCCTCATCCTCCTCCTCACCCTCGTCCTCATCCTCATCCTCATCCTTATCCTCATCCTCATCCTAATCCTAATCCTAATCCATATCCTCATCCTAATCCTCGTCCGCATCCGCATCCTCATCCTCATCCTCATCCTCCTCCTCATCCTCATCCTCATCCTAAT
>NW_017727873.1:154183-154621 GCF_001865875.1 Lupinus angustifolius
CGGATGAGGATGAAAATGGGCAAGAGGATGAGGATGAGGCTGAAGATGACGATAGGATGAGGAGGAGGATGAGGAAGTGAATGAGGATGAGGATGAGGATAGGACGAGGACGACAATGAGGACAGGATAAGGATGAGGATGAGGATAGGATGACGATGAGGATAAGGATGTGGAAGAAGAACGAGGATGAGGAAGAGGATGAGGATGAGGATTGGGATGAGGATGAGAATCAGATGAGGATAGGATGAGGACAAGGTCGACGAAGAGGATATGATGAGGATGAGGATGAGGATGAGGAAGAGGATGAGGAAGAGGATAGGATGAGGATGAGGATAGGATGAGGATGAGAATATGGACGAGGACGAGGATGAGGATGAGGATGAGGATGAGGATGAGGATGAGGATGAGGATGAGGATGAGGATGAGGATGAGGATGAG
>NW_017727873.1:157221-158687 GCF_001865875.1 Lupinus angustifolius
AGGAGGAGGATGAGGATGAGGATGACGATGAGGATGCGGATGAGGATGAGGATGAGGAGGAGGATGAGGATGAGGATGACGATGAGGATGCGGATGAGGATGAGGATGAGGAGGAGGATGAGGATGAGGATGACGATGAGGATGCGGATGAGGATGAGGATGAGGAGGAGGATGAGGATGAGGATGACGATGAGGATGCGGATGAGGATGAGGATGAGGAGGAGGATGAGGATGAGGATGACGATGAGGATGCGGATGAGGATGAGGATGAGGAGGAGGATGAGGATGAGGATGACGATGAGGATGCGGATGAGGATGAGGATGAGGAGGAGGATGAGGATGAGGATGACGATGAGGATGCGGATGAGGATGAGGATGAGGAGGAGGATGAGGATGAGGATGACGATGAGGATGCGGATGAGGATGAGGATGAGGAGGAGGATGAGGATGAGGATGACGATGAGGATGCGGATGAGGATGAGGATGAGGAGGAGGATGAGGATGAGGATGACGATGAGGATGCGGATGAGGATGAGGATGAGGAGGAGGATGAGGATGAGGATGACGATGAGGATGCGGATGAGGATGAGGATGAGGAGGAGGATGAGGATGAGGATGACGATGAGGATGCGGATGAGGATGAGGATGAGGAGGAGGATGAGGATGAGGATGACGATGAGGATGCGGATGAGGATGAGGATGAGGAGGAGGATGAGGATGAGGATGACGATGAGGATGCGGATGAGGATGAGGATGAGGAGGAGGATGAGGATGAGGATGACGATGAGGATGCGGATGAGGATGAGGATGAGGAGGAGGATGAGGATGAGGATGACGATGAGGATGCGGATGAGGATGAGGATGAGGAGGAGGATGAGGATGAGGATGACGATGAGGATGCGGATGAGGATGAGGATGAGGAGGAGGATGAGGATGAGGATGACGATGAGGATGCGGATGAGGATGAGGATGAGGAGGAGGATGAGGATGAGGATGACGATGAGGATGCGGATGAGGATGAGGATGAGGAGGAGGATGAGGATGAGGATGACGATGAGGATGCGGATGAGGATGAGGATGAGGAGGAGGATGAGGATGAGGATGACGATGAGGATGCGGATGAGGATGAGGATGAGGAGGAGGATGAGGATGAGGATGACGATGAGGATGCGGATGAGGATGAGGATGAGGAGGAGGATGAGGATGAGGATGACGATGAGGATGCGGATGAGGATGAGGATGAGGAGGAGGATGAGGATGAGGATGACGATGAGGATGCGGATGAGGATGAGGATGAGGAGGAGGATGAGGATGAGGATGACGATGAGGATGCGGATGAGGATGAGGATGAGGATAAGGATGAGGATATGATAAGGAAGAGAATGAGGATGAGGAAGAGGATTGGGATGAGGATGAGGATTAGATGAGGACAGGATGAGGACAAGGTCGACGAAGAGGATATGATG
>NW_017727874.1:0-633 GCF_001865875.1 Lupinus angustifolius
ATGAGGATGAGGATAGGATGAGGATGATGATAGGATGAGGATGAGTATGAGGATTAGGAGGAGGATGAGGATGAGTATGAGGATTAGGAGGAGGATAGGATGAGGATGAGGATAGGATGAGGGTGAGGACGAAGATGAGGATGAGGATGAGGATGAGGATTAGGATAGGATGAGGATGGGGATAGGATGAGGATAGGATGAGGATGAGGACGACGATAGGATGAGGAAGATGATGAGGAAGAAGAGGAGGGTAGGATGAGGATGAGGATGTGGATATGATGAGGATAGGATGAGGACGTGGATAGGATAAGGATGAGGATAGGATGAGGATGAGGATAGGAGGAGGAGCAGGAGGAGGAGGAGGAGGACGAGGATGATGAGGATAGGATGAGGATGAGGAGGAGGATGATGATAGGATGAGGATGAGCAGGAGGGTAGGATGAGGATGAGGTTGAGGTTGAGGAGGAGGATAGGATGAGGAGAAGGAGGAGGATGAGGATAGGATGAGGACGAGGATAGGTTGAGGATGAGGATAGGATGGGGAATTGGAGGAGGAGGATGAGGGTCGGATGAGGATGAGGATGAGGAGGAGGATATGATGAGGAGGAGGATGAGGATGAGGATAGGAAGAGG
>NW_017727874.1:733-1260 GCF_001865875.1 Lupinus angustifolius
AGGAAAAGGATGAGGATGAGGATGAGGATAGGATGAGGATAGGATGAGGATGAGGATGAGGATAAGATGGGATTAGTATGAGGATAGGATGAGGATGAGGATGAGGATAAGATGGGATGAGTATGAGGATAGGATGAGGATGAGGATGAGGATGAGGATAAGGATGAGGATGAGGATAAGGATGAGGATGAGGATAAGGATGAGGATGAGGATAAGGATGAGGATGAGGATAAGGATGAGGATGAGGATAAGGATGAGGATGAGGATAAGGATGAGGATGAGGATAAGGATGAGGATGAGGATAAGGATGAGGATGAGGATAAGGATGAGGATGAGGATAAGGATGAGGATGAGGATAAGGATGAGGATGAGGATAAGGATGAGGATGAGGATAAGGATGAGGATGAGGATAAGGATGAGGATGAGGATAAGGATGAGGATGAGGATAGGATGAGGATGAAGATGAGGATGAGGATGAGGATTAGGATAGGATGAAGACGGGGATGAGGATGAGAATGAGGATAGGA
>NW_017727874.1:1360-1797 GCF_001865875.1 Lupinus angustifolius
GAAGATGGGATGAGGAAGAGGATGAGGACGAAGATTGGATGAGGATGAGGATAGGAAGAGGAAGAGCATGAGGATAGGATGGGGATGAAGATAGGATGAGGATGAGGATGAGGATGGGGATGAGGATGAGGATGTGGATGAAGATGAGGATAGGACGAAGATGAGGATGAGGACGACGATTGGTTGAGGAAGAGGATGAGGATGAAGAGGAGGGTAGGATCAGGATGGGGATGAGGATGAGGATGAGGATAGGATGAGGAGGAGGATAGGATGAGGATGAGGATGCGGATACGATAAGGATAGGATGAGGATGAGGATGTGATGAGGAGGAGGATGAGGATGGGGAAGAGGGTAGGATGAGGATGAGGATGCGGACGAGGATAGGAGGAGGACGAGGATGAGGATGAGGATGAGGATGAGGATGAGGATTAGGATAG
>NW_017727874.1:1897-2537 GCF_001865875.1 Lupinus angustifolius
GTAGGATGAGGAGGAGGATGAGGATAGGATGAGGACGTGGATAGGATGAGGATGAGGAGGAGGATAGGATGAGGATGAGGATTAGGAGGAGGATAGGATGAGAAGGAGGAGGAGGATGTGGATAAGATGACGATGAGGATGAGGATAGGATGAGGCGAGGACATGATGAGGATGAGGAATTGGAGGAGCAGGATGAGGATAGGATGAAGATGAGGATGAGGATGAGGAGGAGGATAGGATGAGGATGAGGATGAGGAGTAGGAAGAGGATAGGATGAGGACGAGGATATTATGAGGAGTTGGAGCAGGAGGATGGGGATGAGGATGAGGAGGAGGATAGGGATGAGGTTGGGATGAGGATAAGATGAGGATGAGGAAGAGGATGAGGAGGAAGAGGAGGGTAGGATGAGGATGAAGAGGAGGGTAGGATGAGTATGAGGATAGGATGAGGATGGGGATGAGGATGAGGATGAGGAAGATGATTGGATGTGGATGAGGATATGATGAGGATGAGGATGAGGACAGGATGAGGAAGAGGATGAGGAGGAAGAGGAGGGTAGGATGAGGATGAGGATGAAGACGAGGATGAGGATGAGGATTCGGATTGGATGAGGATGGGGATGAGTATGGGGAAGAGGATG
>NW_017727874.1:2637-3159 GCF_001865875.1 Lupinus angustifolius
ATGATGAGGATAGGGATAGGATGAGGATGAGGATAGGATGAGGAGGAGGAGGATGAGGTTAGGATGAGGATAAGATGAGGATGAGGATTAGGATTACGATAGGATGAGGATGAGGATGGGGAGGAGGATTAGGATGAGGATATGATGAGGATGAGGATAGGATAAGGATGGGGACGAAGATAGGATAAGGAAGAGGATGAGGATGAACAGGATGGTTGGATGAGGACGAGGATAGGATGAGGAAGAGGATGATGACGAGGATAGGATGAGGATGAGGATGAGGAGGTGGATAGGATGAGGATGGGGATGGGGACGATGATGAAGATGGGGATAAGGATGAGGATGGGGATGAGGATGAGGATGAGGATGAGGAAGAGGATGAGGATGAGGATGAGGATGAGGATGGGTATGGGGATGAACATGAGGATGAGGATGAGGACGAAGATAAGACGAGGAAGAGGATGAGGATGAAGAGGGGGGTAGGATGAGGATGGGGATGAGGATGAGGATTAGATGAGGACG
>NW_017727874.1:3259-3522 GCF_001865875.1 Lupinus angustifolius
TGTTCATTTGTTGTACTGAATGCTATTCTGATATACAAATCTGTAAGCTTTGTATTCGTTCTGTTATTGGTTAATTGTTATGCATTTAATCGCTTCTGTAATTGCTTACTGGTTCTGTTTAATCGATTAATATTGTTGTGTTAATCGATTATCCTGTTTCTGTTAATCGATTAAAACTGTTTCTGTTTAAAACTGTTCTTTTTGTTAATCGATTAAGATTGTGCATATAATCGATTATCTTTCTTCTTTAATCGATTAAGTAG
>NW_017727874.1:3622-6487 GCF_001865875.1 Lupinus angustifolius
CTACACCTATTCAACCCCCCCTTCTAGGTGTATTGTAACCACTGATACCTAACATTAGTGGCTCGAGCTAGGTTCTTGTTTCTAACCTCATAATATTTGAGTTTCTCTTTTGAGAGAGATGCAATATGGATACCTTATAGGGAGTCTAGAGCTTGCTAAGGTGTCCACTGTACCTTAGAACTCTACCCTGGGATTTTGTTCCTTAAATAATAATAAAAAACCTTGTAGGTATACATACCCATTGGGAAATGTGGGAGATTTAGCATGTTATATTTTATCACATCATTTAACATCCTTGTCCCTCAAAATAAAAACCACATACCATTTAAAATATTTCATTCAATACCCTACCAATGAGATTATCACAAAAAATAAATAGGGTAATTCATCTTGGCCTTAAGTTAGCCTGAACAAAAAAAATAATAATTTAAAAAAAACATGATAAACTCCGAAATACGGCCACCCACTCTAAAAAAGAGACACATATGCACACATGCATTTGTTAATTAAAAATTATATATCATTCAAAATAATTTATTCATGCATACATGCATTTAAAAATACATTCATCTACTTACTTATCTATCCATTCATTCATGCATATATACATTTAAATAAAATACATCATTTATACATTCTTATATTCATCCATTACTCATGCATAAAAATATAATTCATGCATTCATTCATTCCTGTAGAAAGAAAAAAACACATATAACTCAAAACTTTATTCCCTCATTTATCCATTCTATTACTCATTCAAAATAATAAATACATCATTTGAATACTCATTGAGTTATGCCTTCATACATCCATAAAAATTATATTACTCATGCATTCAAAAAATTCACCCGTTCATTTAACTATTCATTCATTCACACATTCAAAAAGAAAAATTCATTCATTCATTCAATCATATATTTAAAAATAAAAAAAATCATCGTTTGGCTTATGCATTCATTCATTCATTAAATTATTCGTTCATTTATGCATTTAATAATGATAATCTTCATTGATTGACTTATGCATTCAAAAATAAAATTTTCCATTCTAATATTTAATTAAATAACCAAATAATTTTATAAGTATAATATAAGTCATATAATTTAGTGATGGTACCGCTTAAGGCGGATGGATACGGTGTTAAGACTTTCCTTATTCCGTAAACGACTCCCGAACCTTGATATCAAAAATCCAAAGCCCAATGTGATTGGGCTAGAAAGATTTTTCTACATTTTTACCATAAAATGTAATGGCGACTCTAATAAAGTCGTGTAGCCAAAAGTCGGGGCACGACAATTGGCGACTCTGCTAGGGAAAATCTTGCAATGCTATACAATCATCCATACATACATCAACTTATTCATCCAACGCACATGCATACATTCATTACTTCATGCATACATGCATTTTAAAAAGAAAAACTATGTTATTAATACATTCTACAAAAATGCATTTATCGTACATTCTACAAAAAATGCATATTTTCATTCATTACCCTACACATTTAACCATTCATGTATCCATACATGCATACATACACATATATATATATATATATATATATATATATATATATATATTAATCATTTATTGACTTATGCATTCATTCATGCATTAAAAATTAGTATGCATTCATTCACTCATCTATACATGCACTTTAATGAATAAACACATCATTTATACATACACTCACTCAATCATACATTCATCAAAATATTCAATTTCATGCATTACCATATCATATGTTTGAATTTCATATCTCACCATATCATTGCATTCATTATCTCGTCATAAAAATAAAAAAATAGAAAAAAAACATTCCATGATTAGAGTGAGTATTCAAATGATGTATTTAAAAAATAGCCTTCATGCATTCATAGTCATATACATCATAAATTGCATTTTCCAGCAGTCTCATTCATTCAAGAATAAATAAAATTACATGCATTCATCATAAAAAAAGATTTGCATTCTCACACCATTCATACATCCGATCATATGCATAATCATACACATTTCTTGCATTTCATGTATCATTTTGGGTTATAGGTTGCATTTCAATCCATGCAACATCATAAAAAATTAAAAAATGTCCATTGCATGCATATCATTCACCATTAAAAATTATTTTTCTACATGTATTTCATGATCCCATTGCTAAGGGAACTTATGAATTGAAGATTGATTTTAGGAACACTATTGTTAGACTCGACTGAAAGTAATCATGATTGAAGATGAAGAAATCCAATAAATATAGAAAATCCCAGTTTGTGATTGAGACAACATAAGCTACACTCATTAGTGCATTGTCTTCAACTCCGGCTAAAATTGGAGACCAATGTTAAAAAACCTCATTTGAGGATTCCATGTAAGAACATGATTGCAACTAAGAGGAGGGGGGGGGGTGAATTAGTTGAATTAAAATTGTATTAACTTTGTCTGCAAAATGTAAGAGTTAAATATGCAGCAGATAATATTGCAGAAAATAAACAAGTATAAAGTAAAGAGGAAAGGGAAATGAGAGTACACAAGTATTTTATACTGGTTCAGCTTCTTGTCCACCGAAGGCTACGTCCAGTACTCTTGCAACACAAGAGATTTTCCACTAAATATTATGAGTAGTAATTACAAAGTCTCACCCCGAGATCTCTAACTACCTTACCCACACACTAATATTTATACTCTTGGAAAACACTTTTCCAAGTTACACTATCCCCTTTCTATTCACACCCTGTGAAAGAAAGTTTATTGCAATGAATGAAGAATTTCAGTGATGACTTTGGATTGCCTTTACAAGTATGAAATATTATAACACTTGCAATCCAATCAACTCTCTTTGTATGCTTAGTAATAATGCTCAAT
>NW_017727874.1:6587-40999 GCF_001865875.1 Lupinus angustifolius
ATTTATAAATTCGAATTTGAGTAATCGATTACACCATTTGGGTAATCGGTTACTCAACTTTTGTAAAACTGGTAATTTGTTACTCAAAGACAATAATGGATTACTCTTACAGATTTAAGCTGGATAACTCTTTTTCTCTCACATGTAACTTGTTACTTGAATGAAGTAACCCGTTACACATCATTTCAAAAAATGTTTTAAGTATTTTTAAAGTGTTTCATTATTCTTTAAAAATGGTTTGAGCATTACTACTTTGCATGACAAGGAGTTTTAAGATAGAAGTACGTATAGAGACTTAGTCTAATTTTCTTGAAGCTTTATTCTTCTTTGTCTTCATAAGTATTCTTCCTTTTCTTCTTTTTGGTGATGTTGGTGTCTTCACCAAAACCGTGCCAAGGTCAGGAGCAAAGATCTTCTTCACATTCTAGTCAAGGCCAAGTCCATCTCACACTTACCCATGTTTCCTTTTTTATGAATAAAGATTTACTTTCGAATGCATATCCTTTTAATAAGTGTATAATAATGCATTGATCATATAATATCACTATCTCATACTTCACCATATTAACCACACTCACTATATTTATCCAAAGAACACATAACAAAGTAAACACAAATAAAATTAATTCATACATTAATATGAGATATTTGATTCAAAAATAAAATAAAATGGAGACTGATGCAAATATAAGACTCAAAATGATGAATATCTTCAGGCAGACCTTTTCAATGACACAAGACATTTTTTGTAATTCCTGAACAACATCGAGATATCCCTAGTCACCCCATTTGAGTCCAGACATCATGAAAGGAGATAATTTTTGAATAACCTCAAAATGTCAATAACCCAGAGAGGGTAGTTTTTCAATCGTTTTCCTTAACATTCAATTATTAAAGGAAAAAATATTATTTCACACCAATCATGTGACCGAGGATAAGAGAATACAAAGAATGTTACTTGATTAAAGTGAAAAAAAATAATAGTAAAAAAAAGCCTACTGAGAATCCTCAATTAATATCTCAGACAAAAGTTAGGGCGAAGTCAAGTGCAATATGAATAACCACAAAAGGAACCCTTCATGAAAAAATTATCGCCTTAATCTTAGACCATTCTTATCTAGAAAATTATCTTAATAGTTGAATGTCATGCTAGAATATTATTGAAAAATAGGATAAGAAGAAAGGTAAAAGGTGGGTATGTGAAACACATGTTTTTAGCCTGATATTTTTTCTTGAAAACTCTTATAGCCTAGCCACAATACAAGCTTAAAAAGACCTCGTCGATGACTTATTCACCTAAGATGTGCATCATGATAGAAAAATGTTGACTCTACAAAGCTCATAAAATTTGGATAAAAATATCTCATCTTTAATGCTTAAGTTAAATTTCATTTTCTTACTATTATCATAATCTCACCATCACTCATAAGCCAAACACAAACTAAATTCTATCATCACCACATCTTCGCAACCAAACCTAAATCACCATCAACACAATACCAGCCCAAACACAAATTTTGTCATCACTACCATATCACCTGTCATAGCCCAAACACTTACCAAAGTTTGTCTGATCATTGTTCTAGTATTTCTTTTTAAAACAATTATGCATGAAATAAAGAGCACTAAAAGCAAAGGAAAATTGGAAGCCTCTCCAACTAGGGCAGGTTAAGATGATTCATGGTCTAAAGCCTTACAGTCCAAGTTTACCAGATCAATTTAAATAGAAGAATGACTTAGATTATCTCACACTAGGGCACTGGAAAGTCACAAGAAGACCAAACTGGGGCAATATTTGGGGTTGATCTCATTTTCTTGTGATAATTTATAAAAAACTCAAAACTGGGGCAATTTGAAGTGATTTTTCATGACTCGGTAAGTTGATTCGATCACATGAAGCCACAATCCCTCATACAAGGAGAAAGATCTTATGTTATCATCTTCAAGGACAACTTCAACAATGACTTATACAAGTCTTCTGCTTCCTATGAATGAGACCATCATATTTAAGGGTGATTTTTCATGACTCGGTAAGTTGATTCGATCACATGAAGCCACAATCCCTCATACAAGGAGAAAGATCTTATGTTATCATCTTCAAGGACAACTTCAACAATGACTTATACAAGTCTTCTGCTTCCTATGAATGAGACCATCATATTTGAGGGTGTTAAAAAAACAAAAAACCAAAAAATAAAAAAAAAGAGCAAAAAAAAAAGAGTGCTAGGTTGATGACCCACATGGGCAACCTAGGAAAAAGAGAGTTGTTCTAAATTGATAATCTGCAAAGGCGACATAAGATCATAATAAAATGAGAGAATTCTTGATAGGTACCTACATAAGGTATTCTAGGCAAAAATTAGGAAAAATAAAATGAACACCCTTAAGATGAAGATTTGCTACTAAACAAACTCAAGTAGCTTTTTGGAGAATCTAAGTCTCATGAATGAAGACAAGAGTTCAAAATAAGTACATTGTGGAATTTGTCGTGGTTACAAGAAAACCAACACTCTGGCAAGACTTCCTTAGTAGTCTACATTGGGGCAATATGATTGGGTTTAGTCGTTGTCCTTAATACTGAAGCAATTTTACGGATCACCTAAAAAAAGTGTCTTCAGGTAAACTGGGGCAAATTTTGATGGGGAAAAAGTTATGGTGTCACTCAACAAGAGACAACAAAGGCCGCTTTAGTCGAGTCTACAAAATTTGATGAGCTCCATCCACAAAATAAAAAATAAACCATTAGTGATACATTAGAAAATTTGCACATGTGTTTTACTTGTCATTCCAATACATTCAAATGAAACATATAGTACACATATCATACATGGCATACATACATTACAACATAACTATATCTATCAGTGCATAGTCATATTCATACACTACTTATTATAGCACAAACAAACAAAACATTGCATAATCATTCATTGCATATAACCAAGCATTAAAACAAGCATCTCTATACTATTCTTCCAATAAGCACAAACAAACAAAACATTGTATTGCATTTAACCAAACATTCAAACATACATCTCTGCATTGCCACTCCAATAAACATACACAAACAACGTAGAAATTGCATAACATGTAACCATGCATTCCAAGATGCATTTTTTACAACATATATGCATAAACAATCGCTGCGAGACCATCCCATTCGACATGTGATCTTTCTAGACACACCAAAACCTTCATTATGGCAACACGGGTGCCTCAGAAAATCCTTGGTTCATTATGGCAACATGAGTACCTCAGCAAATCCCTGGTTCTTTATGGCAACACGAGTACCTCAACAAATCCCTATTTCATTATGGCAACACGGGTGCATCAGCAAGTCCCTGATTCATTATGGCAACACGGGTGCCTCAGCAAATCTCTGGTTCATTATGACAGCACGGATGCCTCAACAAATCCCTGTCTCATTGTGGAAACACATGTGCCTTACAAAATCCCTGGCTCCTTGTGGCAACAAGAGTACCTCATCAAATCCTGGACTCATTGTGGCAACACGAGTGCCTCATCAAATCCTTGGCTCATTGTGGCAACACGGGTGCCTCAACAAATCCCTGGTTCAATATGGAAACACGGGTGCCTCAACAAATCCATGGTTCATTATAACAACATCGGTGCCTCAACAAATCCTTGGTTCATTATGGAAACACGGGTGCCTCAACAAATCCCTGGTTTATTAGGGTAACACATGTGCCTCAGCAAATCCCTGGTTCATTATGGCAACACGGGTGCCTCAGCAAATCCCTGGTTTATTATGACAACACAATTGCCTCAACAAATCAATGATTCATTATGGCAACACAAGTGCCTTAGAAAATCCATGGTTCATTATGACAACATGGGTGCCTCAACAAATCCCTAGTTCATTATGGAAAAATGAGTGTCTCAGTAAATCCTTGGTTCATTATGACAACATGGGAGCCTCAGCAAATCCCCGGTTCATTATGGCAACACGAGTGCCTCAACAAATCCCTTGTTCATTACAACATGGGTACCTTAACAAATCCCTGGTCCATTATGGCAACACAAGTGCCTAAGCAAATCCCTGGTTCATTATGTCAACACAGGTGCCTCATCAAATCCCTGGTTCATTATGTCAACATGGGTACCTCACCAAATCCCTGATTCATTATGACAACACGGGTGCCTCAACAAATCCCTTGGTTCATTATGACAACACGGGTGCCTCAGAAAATCCCTGGTTCATTATGACAACACGAGTGCCTCAACAAATCCCTGGTTCATTATGGCAACACAGGTGCCTCAACAAATCCCTAGTTCATTATGGCAACCCGAGTGCCTCAGCAAATCCCTGGTTCATTATGGCAACACGGGTGCCTCAACAAATTCCTTGTTCATTATGGCAACACGTGTGCCTCAAAAAATCCCTGGTACATGATGGCGGCACGAGTGCTTCAGCAAATCCCTAGTTCATTATGGCAACACGGGTACCTCAGCAAATCCCTGGTTCATTATTGCAACACGGGTGCCTCAACAAATCCCTGATTCAGTATGACAACACTAGTGCCTCAACAAATCCTAGTTCTTTATGGCATCATGGGTGCCTCAACAAATCGCTGGTTCCTAATGGCAACACGGGTGCCTAAAAAAATCCATAGTTCGTTATTGCAACATAGGTGCCTCAACAAATTCCTGGTCAACCAGCAGAGCATCGATTTGCGTCATCAAGATTCAGTACCTTCCCAATGGCCTTTTACCGAGGCTCGACAAAATAACGTTCATTTCTTTATTGGTCACTTACCATGACATCTCTCAAACTTCAGTTTGCTTTGTATCAGGTAAGCAACAAGTAAAGAGGAGCAATTGTGAATACCCATTTTTGTCTGGCATAGAAAAAGCCTAAAACTTGTTTCTTTAAATAACTGAATTCTCAAAAAATGATTTTAAAGTTATTCTAAAAAATAGTAATAATAATAATAAATAAATAAAAAGAATGAGTTAAAGATTTGATTTCATCAAGGTTTGATTATCAGATAAATTAAAGATTTGAAAACAAGTAATCTGAATCATATCATATCAATTTGATTAAGTTGTATGAATCACCTTGATATTATAACTAAATCTTTAAGGATTAAAAAATCAAATCAGAGATTGCGTTATGAAAAAAAATCATATCAAATTGATTGCATCCTAATATGAGGAACGAAACATTACAATTGTATCCGAAAAATCATATTGAAGTTTAGTATTAAATATCTTTTGTGGTTTGTATAATATTTAAAAGGTTATTTTTACATATCCTTGAGTAATGAAATAATATTAAAATTGTTTAGAATCGATTAAATATCTTACCTAAGAAAAATGATTTTTAATTTTATGTTATTTAGAGCCAAATATTTATTTTTACTCACTAGGGGTATTATAACAATTTTGGGCTTTAGAAAAATTATTAATCAATGAGATTATTTACACTCAATTTGGATTTTTAATTTTTAAATAATTTTAAATTCGATTTTTTTGTATTAGATGTCATAATTAGGAAAACCCTGATTTTTTTGAATATGAATTAAATGGAAATCTGATTTTTTTAATATTAATTAAATGGAAATTTGATTTTTTCTTTAACTTCATCCAAACCATAATGATGAGAATCATAATTTGAATTTCAATTAATAAAAAAAAATAAAATCAAATTTCACCTTTATTCTCTGAAAGAAATTAAATGAGAAGATTTGTATATGTTAATGTACTTAGTGTATAAATAGTAGCATATGCCAAAGATGAGAGAATTTCACACAAAAAATGCAATAAAAAGACAAGACTTCCATACAAAAATCACACACAAAATTATACACAAAAATCCCTCAAAAAAGTTCAGCGTGGGAGAGAGAGAAAAGTCTTCCAGAAAGTAAAAAGTTGCTTTCTCACTTGCGTTTTGATCGCGCGCGGTTGATTCGATCTGAAACATCGCGATCTTGTGCCTTCCACCTTTGAATCAGTCATCATTACTGGCATCGACTTTGACCCTTGCTTCAACCAATAAGACGACATCATATAGTCTCGTTTTGGTGCACCCTTTCACACCGGATCCGAGTCTCTGTGACAACATAAGATTCTCTGTGTGTGAGTACATATCCTAAAAACATAATTATGTAACAAATAAAAAATATAATTTTATAATATCAAACATCGCTCTAATTAGAGTAATAAAAAAGTAAATAAATTATACTCTTATGGAATAAATAATGAAAGAGAAGATCCTTTTAACATAACCAACAACATTTTTTTCCTCTAATAAATAAACACTGAAATCAATATTTTTTCAAAAAAATAAAAATTACCAACCACATAAAGGATGGAGGGACGGTTGCCCGATGCTTCTTTCCCTCAACTCATCCTTCGGACCGTCGCGCTACTCTGCTTCTTTCCTTAATTAAAACACTCAACCAACAAATATTTTTCTACTAAAGAACTACATAGTTTTGATTCCCTATCTAAAATAGGGATACGTAAGATCAAAGTTCATCTTGTTAGGCACAATAAAAAATAAATAAAATTTATTTTCAAATAATTATTTAAATAACCAAATAAATTTAAAAAAATATATATTAAAGTCATATAATTTAATTAAAGATACCGCCTAAGGCGGGCGAGTAGGGTGCTAATACCTTCCCTATCCTGTAACCGTTTTCCGAACCTGAATATCAAAAATCCAAAGTCCAATTTGATTGGGCTAAAAAAATTTCTATATTTTGACCATATTTTATAGTGACAACTCTAATAAGATCGTGCTGCCGAAAATTGGTGCGCGACACTAGCTTTATATAATAATTGAATGCCAACTTCACAAAAAGAGGAAATTCATGGGTTACTCTTTTGTTAGGTGAAATGATAGTGCTCTTAGAAGAAATTTTGCAGACATTGTGTGGGTTTACTTTTGATGATATATTAACTAGTTATTGAGAAAAGGAGAATTGGTCCGGATCTGACCATTCATTCTTTTAAATATCTTGTTTGCACAACCGTGTCACACACATCAATAGTATAATCTTAAAGTTGATTTATAAGAAAATTGTTGACAGACTTATCCACTACATACACATACATCCTTATTCCAAGAACCCACAATAATGCTCAACCTAGTATAAAAGACTTAAAGTATATGTCTTCTAGAAAGAATGAATTTTTAATTAATTGGCCATAAGTAACCGTAGATCATATGATGCCTAGAAGAAATGAGACATATGCTAGACTATCATAATCCATTATCATTTCACACATCATTGATCATTTTAGGATCATTGTAACCATACATGTTAGTATCCAAATCTCATAAAACAAAGAAATTGGAACGCCAGACCTTGAACAAGATGCACTTAGAACGAAATGGTGATGGAAGGGTGGTACTGAAAGTCTGATCGTCAGTTGGAGCATCGTGTTTCAGATACGTTTGTTTTTTCTTATTGATGGGAAGATATAAAGATCATATGGACTACTTCATTGCAAGACTTAATACAATTGACGATGTAATAGATTCTGGTTTTGAAGAAATGAGTACTCGACTTTCCAGACTTGAGGGCAATTTCCTGCCTATGGGTTAAGAATATGTGTAATTTACACTATTAAGATTTGATTGTACTTTGCTTAATCCATTGCACTTTTCTTTATTTTTGAACTTATGTTATTTGAGTACTTTGGTGATTTTGGTTTGTAATATTTGACGTTTTGTGTACTATTCTGGACGCGGTTGAAAACATTTATGAATTGTAATGGCCTAATTTAAAAATCAAGAGGTTCTCTTGATGGGGAGAAAATGCGAGGAAATACTTGAAGAATTCTACAATTCATATCAAAACCATTTGTGTAATGAGAAAATTGACTTAGTGGTTTTTCATCGAGATTGAAATATTAAATGTATGCAAGATTAAATACTATGCTTATAATTATTTTGATGAAAACAACAACGAGACGACTTGCTACAACATATAAGGAAAAGATGAAACCCAAGAACTCTCTTATGGTTATATCTTAGTGTAATTTTTGTTATTAATGTTTTCTAAGTCTAAGATGTAACCATGGACACAGTTCAATAGATTCATACATCTCATGTAATTTATTTGAATTAAGATCATTATATATGATGATAGAGATGATGATTGAGCTAAAATTCCATGGTTAACCTCTTATAATCAATTAAGTAGCAAGTGCATTTTTCAGATGCTATTTCGGCCACAATTAAATAATTATCTTGTTTTTGCAATCGATTAAGATGTTGTAAGAAACCAATAAGCGATTATCACTAAGCCTTAATCAATTATCTTATGCAGAAAAGAAAAAAAAACGGTTTTATAAAAGGTTTGCTTGATCTCACAAATGGTAGATAGTTCAGTTCAAACAAATTTAAGCTCATCATTTTCATTATTCTTCTCTAGTTTTAATATTCATTTTGATCTTAGTTTGTCAATTTGATTAGAGATAAGATTGTAGTATTCGTTGTTCTAATTTTTGTTGTCATATGCATAAGAAGATGTCTTTGATTCAACATAATTTGTTGTCATAGATTGTAGTATTTGTAGTTGCTTGCTTATTTATGTAATTCAGATTGACATTCATGAATTAAGTTATTTTTGAGTAAAAATCTTGTATCTTGTTTAGTTGAGTGTTCTCCTAAACCCTATTTTGGCCGTGGCCAACCCCTTGTTGTTATCAAGCATCCTTACTTGTAGCGAGCTACCCTAGCTTATCAAACATCCTTGCTTGTAGCGGACTATCCTAGCTTATCAAGCATCCCTTGCTTGTGGCACTTTCCCCTTCCATATCTATTCCATTTTCTTCATCATCACTTACCCAATCTTTCCATAAACTTCCATACATAAAATTTCGAGATCAACACCCCATTTACCCCACAAACCGAGGCCAATCAACCCTAACTGACCTATCCAACCTTGATCTTACACAATCCTTCAACCAAACAACCACAAATCCATCCCTTAAGCCATGAAGTCGTGGCCTTTTTCCATTATACTCATCAAATCCTATACTCTATCAACAAACTAAGACCTTTCCCTACCAAATACAACACCCTAGCCTAAATCAACATTTCGCAACCAAACTCCACAAATTCCTACTTTAATCGAGGCCATAACTACCTTCCCAACCACATACAACCCTAAACCACATAAAACCATCCAAACCAAACCAGAATCCAACCTAAAACCCTAAGAATTCATCAAAACTAATTTCTAATTAAAAAGCCCAAAACTTTCAAGCTAAAAATAATCCTAAATTAAAGGCAGCCCTAAGAGGTTGTCATCTAGGACTGTGATATCCTCTACCTAGGCAATAGTGATCATTAGATCTAGGAGGTTGAGTGGAATCAACCAGGGTCAAGCTTGTGAAGAAAGACATGGAAGTATATGTTGATTTGTTTGTATCAAAATGATATCTCATATAGTGAAAATCATCAAGTCAAGCAAGAGATGGGACATAGCGTCGTTCTTACTTCGAAGAAATATAAAATCACCAGTTTCAAATCTTCTAACTCTCTATACTTTTTAATTTCAACATTTATATTTTGAAATAATAGATTTTGCTTAATTGGTTTAAATTCTGATTACAAAATTGATTTAATCATTCTTGAATCAATAAGGCATTCTTGAATCAATAAGGCATTCTTGAAACAAATTGAGTTTTTTGGTTTTTCTTATAATTGGTTCATAATTGATTACGTTGAGAGTAACAATGCATAATTGATACTTAACTTCAAGTTAATCCATACTCTATTGATCGTGAAACAAAAACTCTCCAGCTACTCTATTAGATAACCGTTTAAGGGTGGTTAAAATTGAATTTTGAGATTGAAACAGTGAAAAAACCACACACCAATTCACTTCCTATTGGCGTGTAGAGCTCTTGCCAACCCACATCTTGGAACAAAGTTGCCAATGAGCAACTGTGTCCTTTATGTCATGACAGTCTACTTTAAAGTGTCTAGGCTTGTTGCACTCAAAACATGAATGTGCATTCTTGTCTTTTGAACCCGACTTGTCTCCTAGAAGCTTCTCATTGAATCGCTTCCTTATGAAGCCTTTTTCATTTTCAACACATGATGGATCTTCATAGAGATGAATGATAGTTCATCTTATTCATATCCATCCTCACAATTTGATGGCTCAACTTCTTCAGGTGATCCCTCAGTCTTAACTGATATCGAGGAATGCACCTTTCTTGGCTTCAAGGTTGTCGGTTGGCCTTTTCTTGCAATCTTCTCCTCATTAATTTCAAGTTCATAAACATGGAGAGATCCTAGAGTTTCCTCCATAGGTAGAATGTTGAGGTCTTTAGCTTCATGGGTAGTTGTTACCTTTCATTATCTCCCATTTTGAAGAGTTGAGACAAGTGAATCAATACACTAATTTTGAACTCATTGAATTAGGAAAATCCTTTATTGCTAGGACTAAATTATCTCAGATGTCCTTTCTGCGTTTTACTTGTGGACTTTATCATGCTCTGACATTGATATTTCACAGATAAAGTAGTGCTTTGCTTTCTCATCCAGTTGATGCTCAACCTTCTGTTATGTTGACCATGAAGTTCTGGGTAGAACTTCTTCATCGCTACTACTTAACTTAGAATATTTAGATTCAATCATCCCCATATATAACATTTTTAATGTTAAGAGAAGTTACCATCCTTCTCTTCCACTAAACATAATCAGAACCAACAAATATTGGTGATATGTTTATTGATTATCCTTTGACATCCAAAGTTTGTGAATTGTACTTTGGTCTCCAACTTAAAGAGGATGATCTATGATACAAACTCAATTTGCTCATACCAACACAAAAGAAGGGGATTTAATTGTTGTTGTTAAGTTTTTATAATACAATTAGATACTAAAAACTTTCATACACAATTATATGATGAGAGTAGGAATTAACTAATTTTAAAATATTAAGTCACAACAATAGTTGTGTATTGAACAACTAAGCACCAACGGTTGTGTATTGAACAACTAAACTCTCAATAACTATGCCCAATCCCTTCTCTCAGATAGTACAAGTATTCAACACCTATTCAAAAAAATATTCTTTCCATGTCAAGCCTCTTCATGCTCTAAACAACCGAATACTCTTTCACTTACCAAGCCTTTCTAGGTTCTATACTTATCCAAGTATTCTTTAACCATCAGGTCTCTTTAGGATTTATACTCTCAAATAAGATTTACTGGTTGATCTTATATGACTTACTAGGTGAGGGTATGGAGATATAAGATCAATAGAGTCTAAAACTTACTAAGAAAATATCCTAAGATTTACGAGATGAAGTCTCAATGTTTTCTATCTGTCTTAATATCTTTCTTTTTTGAAAGATATATAACAATACAAATTTAAGCTTTTATTCTATACAATCAAATTTTCTAAACTAGAAAAATTATATCAAGATTTATTTTTAGTTGTGTTATTTTATATCTCGTCGATTATCTCTTATATCCGGTATATATTGATTTTATAAAGCTCTCTACCTTTTATAAAAACCTTCAATGATATTCCAACAGTCTTCAAAAGTATCTTTTAGAGTTAGACAATGCAATAAGTTACCGAGGAGAATGTAATGTTGGAATTTGTTATGTCTTGGATCATATTCTATTTGCACAATAAATATTCTATATATGATTATTCTTCTTGATGTATCTAGGTTTATATCTTAAATAAAAATGTCATACTTTAAGTAATGACTTCATGCGATCTTCATATGATATTATGATTATTCTATTGTGTGCACAAATTTGTCTTCTCCATCTACAAGTAGGTTAAAGTACAAGATATCCGACTTTCGAAGAATACTAATTACTTAATATTTAATATTTGAGAATTAATCATTCATAATAAATGTGTGTACAAATTATTTGAATTAAGTTCAAACTGTTGGACAATTAAAGCTCTCTTCATGATTGACAACAAGACAATTGGTTATTACGAGATGTGATGGTCATTGGATGCAATTATCACCTTGACACACTTTGCCTAGACGTCTATGATTTTATTTTATACACACATGTTATTTAATGAAATTTTCATTGGATGAAATATCATTGGACACAATTATCATCAAACATGATAACTCATTGGACGAGCTGTAGTCATTGGACACATTTCACTTAACATTCCAAAAAATGGATTTCCTTATATAAAATATTGGATGCGATTGAAAAAGTTTTATTTGATATTTTCGTTATGTTATAACGTTTAAGCATAGAGAACATTAACATATTTTTCTTCCCAAAATGAATTATTTGTTAATAAGTTGGTTCCATAAATATATTTTTCACTAGAATTCAGTTCCCTATCTATTTGTACAATTGTTCATTTGTCTTGTCATCAATGGAACATGCTGCCTAACCTCTCGCCCATAAGACTTTCGACAAAAGGGTCCCGCATGAATCTATCAACTACTTGTTTCTTCAATACTCGATTGAGTTGTCGAACCATCAACACTATACCAGTTGTTTCAATTAGAGAGTCCAAATAATGTGAGATCTTCATCCATGGGCTAAGGTATTCTATGTGCATGAATCTATTGAAAACTTGTCACTTAAATACTTGGTTGAGTCATCGAACTATCAACTCATATCACCTTTTGTGATTAGGGAGTCCAAACAATTGCCGATCTTTATCTGTGGGCTAAAGAATAATCCTATGAGCTAACTGAAGAAGCATATAAGTGAGTTTGATATCATATCTTGATTCAAAACCTTAAGGTAATAGATATGAGCGGATGCACTCTTATACCAGGGTGTGCACATGCACACCTGGAACATTTTTGATATATTATTCTTATAATTAAAATTTCTTGAACCCCTTAGTTATATAAAATTGCATCATTGTAACTGAGTTGTTATCTTATGATACATTTTGGTCCACTAATCATCATTATTAAACTCAATTCAGTGATCAAATAGGTCAATTATTGAATCAATGGTTGAATTAGCGAGTCACTGGTTAGACCATTTAAATTGATTTATATTAAAAAGTTCTGAAAGTTTTATAATACTACATAATATTATTTAATATGTTTATACTTCAATTATATAAACATTATTATCACACAAGTGTAATTATATATGGAAAACCAAGCGAGGATGGAGTGAATTAGATTTCTATAGAATTTTGATTTCTTAAAATGATAAGAATCATATATGCAATAGAAGTCTAAAAGTAAGAACAATAACTACAAAAATAGAAAGTGTGGGGCAGAGAAATTCACATCAACATATATCCTAGTTTACCTTCAATAACTGAAGGTTACGTCCAATCCCTTTGACTTATACCAAGATATTTCCACTATAATTTGAGTTTCATTTTAAAAATCTCACACCGAGGTTCACTTAAGTTACTCACTCAAATTCCCCAAATTAAGAAGTACTGTACTTGGTTTGTTTTATTCTTTCCCCCACCAAACCATATGGTGATCCCTATATATAAGGAAAGAAGAATTATAAGAATGATTAAGGATCACTAACACCCAATCACATTTGATATGGATCATTTCTAGACAATCACTCTCCTTATCACAATTTATTCTAATTTTTACAGACTTGTTAAACGTGTAGAAAGTTTTTCTGAAAAACAAAGTTATTTGAATGCCAAGATATAATTGAAAGAATGATTCATTGTTGAAATAGCTTTCTTGCTACTTATTGAGGCAAGTTTCTGATTAATTTATTTAATGACAGGTTGATTCTTTGCTTGCCATCTCAGTTTTGTTGGAATAAATTTCAACGCTGGTATAATGGTTTCAAGAATGTTACTTTAATAAAAAACTTAGCTTTATTGAATCATTAACAATTTCATACCATCTCGGCTTTGTGAGAATAAATTCCAACACCGGTATAATGGTATGAATTTAGCAATTTTAACATAAGTGATAATGAGTGATATTTATTTTCGTTTTCCTTTATTAACTGAACTACTTCCTTATGGAATGTTGATAAAAAATAAATAAATAAAGCAATAAAGTTAGAATTTAACCGTACCACTTCTTTCGAAGGGTTGATATAAAGAATAAAGAATAAAACAATAAATAAATATTAGTCGCGGAAATGTAAATGACACAAAATAAATGTTAGTTGCGAAAGGTAAATGACAGAAAGTAAAAGTTAGTAGTTAGATCACTCATCATAACTGTGTATTTTTCCTTTTCACAAAGATACAATTTATGAATTAAATTGTACTTTGATTCAAGGTTTCTTTCTTTGTCAGCAAATAAAATTTATAAGTTAACACTTTAGTATTTTACATTTGCATCTCTTTCAAGATTCAATTGTAGTATAGTATAGAGTTATGTCGAACCACAATGAATTGCCTAATAGAAATGTACTCATACTTTATATCTTTTATCGAAAGTAAGAAAGTAACAATTAAAGTTATTTTTATGATTTTATGAACTAGAAACATGAAAAAGTAAAGAACTAACTATTTACAAATTCAAGAAGAGAAGATTGGTTTGAAATATGGAAGTATTTCTAAACTCAAATGATTTTTGAAGAAAAATAAAATGTTATGTGTTATACTTTCGGTTAATTCCAAACATCGGTTCATAAAATTTCCACCAATCCCTCAGCGAGAAAAAGTGATTTTCAAACCTCACAAGATACACTAATCGATAGAAAACTCCAACTCGACGAAATAAGTTGTCACACCTTATTTCAGGCTCCATAAACATTGATTAGCCTTGATTACAAGTTGCTTAAAATGGATGCTTTAATTTGGCAAATGAACTAAGATGTATTCCTACTTTTTAGTTCATTTGTCAAGACTTTAAGAAGTATTTTGGATCTTGAAATCAAGTTTTAGGTGATCAAGCTAAAACCGCATTAAGAACTTCTTAAAGAATTGAAACTTAACCAAAAGTAATAACTTGAATGTATTGAAATCAAAATATGATACAAATGAAGAAAAGAAATAACCTTACACCATAATCTGAAAATGCCAAGTGTCAAGATAGCAATATTAGATTGCCAATGTTTTGATGAAGAGAAGGATTTAGTGAAAGCTTGAAGATAACTCAACAAATCAACATGCCAAGGACTCAAGAGCTTCATGTCTAGACTAGAGTCACAAATAGAGTCATCATTAGTAGTCTTAGATATGTGTCTTAGTTATTGAGTATAGGATAGGTAAACCTAGATGCAAATCTCACAAGTCCTAAAAACAATCATATCATTTACATGAGACATGCCATCTAGATTATTATATGTTCATGCATTAATAATACATGTTATTTGTGCATCTTAGGCATAACATTATGGTAAAACATGTATAGTTGATAAGCATCACATATAAATAGTTTACCATTTAATCTCTTAGCTGAAAAATATGCCAATTAATCGATTAAGCAAGGCGTTAATCGATTAATGTGAAATCAATTTTAACAGATAACTGAAAAACAAAATTCAGTTATTCTGAACAGCCCGTTAATCGATTAAAAGGGAACTTAATCGATTAACTGGGCGTCAAACAGCTTTTCTATATAAACTGTGTTTTTACACCATGTCACATACATTCATTAATTCATTTTTAGAATTGCTAAGTTGCATATTTTTCGTGCTCATTATATGTCATATAGGCAGAGAGAAATGCATGTGAGATAGTGAGAGATAGTATCATGCTTAGGATTTAAAATGTCATCCAATTACATGTGATTAAATGTGTTCATCATTCTATCTTTCTTCCATGATTCTTGCATTTCTTTTAGAGATTTCTTAGGGTAGAAATTACATGTTTTTGCAAAATTCTGAACTCATACATATTCTTGTTAATTTGTGAGATTTGTATAGGGTTTATAGTTGGTTTTTAATTGTAATATTTGAGCCACATTGTGCTTTATAATATTCTGTTTTTGTGTTGTTTTTGTGATAAGGAAAGTCGTCTCTTGGTGTCTTACCACCAAAGAGATTCAGTGAGTCGTCACCAAGACTTAGAGGTCTTGAGGTTATAACATATTCTTGGCTAGGGCTAGATCGTAAGAAAGGTTTTCTTAGGCGATTAGAGTAGTCAAACCGAGGTAGGGGTTCTACGAATTCAAGAAGGAAGCATCTAAGGTCTTGTATTGGAAGTGTGCATGTAATATACATTCAGTTCAATATTAGTGAAGAAAATCTCCCGAGATCAGAAGTGGAGGCTTGGATGTAGTTTACAAGTGGACCCGCAAACAAACTAGGATAAAATTCCTCGTTTCAGGCTTTTTCTATCCCTGATCTCTTTACTTTTCAAATTGTTTAATTGCCTATCTTAGCTGATATTTTGAATATTGTAATTATGCCATAAAGATTAATTCTAATCAAATATATATGTTGTATCGTTTCTATAATATCGGTAAGTCGCTCTACAAACAAACCATTTAGCAACTTGCTTTTTTGTGCAATTTAATCGATTAAGTTAGTGCGTTAATCGATTAACTGGGCGTTTTCTAGAATAGGGCTTCGGTGCGAAAAGCGGTATTTGGGAACCACAACACCTATTCAACCCCCCTTCTAGGTGTGTTCTGTTCACTGATGCCTAACAAGTGGTATCAAAGCTTGTACGCCATGCTAGCTTGATCGCATACACATGATCCTTAAGAGAAAACAAATGGGTTCCACCAACCCCTTTGGCGGTGATGGCGCATCCATTAACCACCCTCCCGTATTTAGGCGATTTCAAAATCCGTAATCAACGGGCCTTTCGTTCCACAACATTTAGTGGATGATGAACCAAAAGAAAAACCGAAAAGTCTAAGGTCCGATGATGAATGTAAAAAGGTTCAACACAACCTACATGCTAAAATCATCATCACATCGGTCCTATCATATGATGAATTCTTTCGGGTTTCGTAGTGTCAAAGTGCCAAGGAAATGAGGGACACTTTACAAGTGACTCACAAAGGTACTAGCAAAGTCAAGCATGCCAGGTTGAATGCCCTGACACATGAGTATGGGATGTTTCGTATGTTATCGAGTGAATCTACCAGTGACATGCGAAAACGATTTACTCATATAGTAAACCATTTAGTTGCTCTAGATAAATCTTTTACCAAAGGAGAACTTACTAATAAAGTTTTACGTTGTCTTGACAGGAGATGACAACCTAAAGTTATAGCTTCATGGAATCCAAAGATCTTGACTCCATGCCTTTGGCAACATTATTTGGAAAGCTTCAAGAGCACGAGATGGAGCTTGGACGCTTGACAATGCACGAGAAATCAGAGCACAAAAAGAAAATTATATCTCTTAGAGCAACAACGTCTCAATCTATATAAGAAAAAGAAGATGATGAGTCTGATTCAGATATGGATGGTGAAATGTTGAGCCTTCTCATACAAAAATTCGGGAAATTCCTAAAGAAAGGAGGCTTCAAACATTTCCAGAAGAAAGAAGCGCGATAGTCAACTAGAAAAGGCAAGGGTAACAAAGAGTACTTCACTTGTCACGAGTATGGTAAGCCAGGACACATGAGGTTTCAATGTCCTACTTACCTCTAAAAAGTTGATTCAGAGAAGAGCACTCCTCAGGACTTCAAGTCAAAGAAGGCCTACATTGTATGGGACGTACCAGAGGAGGATACGACATCAAGCACCTCAGATGAAGAGGAGACAACCAAGCTATGCTTAATGACCAGAACAAATGATGCTTGTGGCTCAAATTCAAAGGAGGTAAACAACAAGGTATATTATGACACCTCATCTTCTTCATCTGATGATTCACCTACTTATGAGGATTTATATAATGCTTATGTCAAAATGCATGATGAATTAAAGAAATTAGCTAGGATTAGTTCTGATAGAAAACGAGTAATCCTTCTAAATGAACAGAAAATAGTTTCATTACATAAAGAATTAGATGAGCTAAAAATAGAGAATGAAACATTAGATCTAATATATTCCGGTAATACATACAATTGCTCAAAAGATAATTTATGTCAATCAATTGTCTGTGAGTCTTGCGAGACTTTGAAAAATGAGAATTTGAGACTTCATGAAAAACTCGCAAAACTCATGGAGAGCCAAAATCAATTAGACACTATGCTTAGCCAAACTAGAAATGTTGGTGATCATACCGGACTAGGATATATCCCCCCTATGCATAGGAAGAGACCATATAGGAAACCTGTAACTCTATCTAATAAAAAATTTTATAATAAGAATGTTCCTACATGTTTCTATTGTGGCACACATGGCCACACTTCCTACTCTTGCTATATCAGGAAGTATGGTATACCTAGTGGTGTATATGTTTGGACGAAAAAGGGAGATAACTCCCTAGTTACTAATAGAAAAGGACCCAATATAAATTGAGTACCTGAAAGAAGCAAGTGATCTATTTTGCAAGTATGTTTATGAGCACATGGACAACATTGGTATCTTGATAGTGGGTGCTCGTGGCATATGACAGGTGATAGATCAAAATTTCTAGATCTATCATTGAATGAAAAAGGGTTTGTCACGTATGGAGACAATAACAAAGGAAAGATACTTGGCACCAGAACAAGTGGCAACTCAAATCAGGCACTGATCGAGAATGTGTTATATGTTGAATGCCTGGAACACAATCTCTTGAGTATCAACCAACTCTATGACAAAGGTAATCATGTATCTTTGAATTCTGAATGTTGTATAATTCATGACAATATATCTAATAAAGTTAAGTTTGTCGGATATCATATTAATAATATCTACATGGTTAACCTGGAGGATATCACTACTCTATTTTCAAAATGTTTTATATATAAAGAGGATGTCATCTGGCATTGACATAGGCGTGTTGCTCATATTCACGTAAAGCATCTAGATAAATTATCTAAATATAATTTGGTTGATGGGCTACCAAAACTTGATTTTAAAACTCAGGAAACTTGTGATACTTGTGAAAAATGTAAACAAGTTAAAAAATCTTTTTTGTAAAAAGAATGTGATATCCACAACAAGACCCTTGGAGCTTCTCCACATAGACTTGTTTGGACCATCACATGTTATGAGTTTTTGTGGTAGTTTTTATGCTGTAGTAGTTGTTGACGATTTCTCTAAATTCACATGGACACTATTTCTATCGTCCAAGAGCGATGCATTCAAGTCTTTAAAAAACCTTGCCAAACAAATCCAAAATCAGGTTAACCATACGATAGTATATATTTGATCCGATTATGGTGGCGAATTTGAAAATCATCAATTTGATAAATTTTGTGATAAATATGGTATTATACATCAGTTCTCGGCTCCTCATACCCCTTAACAAAATGGAGTTGTTGAGAGGAAGAATCGAGTCTTAGAGGAGCTTGCTAGAACCATGTTGAACGAAAGCAAGGTTCCTAAGTATTTTTGGGCTGATGTAGTGCATTCATCTTGCTATGTGATAAATTGTATACGCTTGAGGCCTACTTTTTCAAAAATTCCTTATGAACTTTTAAAAGGCCGAAACCTAATATTACTAATTTTCATGCTTTTGGTTGTAATTGCTTTATCTTAAATAATGGAAAGAGAGCTTTAGGGAAATTTGACTCAAAAGCTGACGAGGGTCTATTTTTAGGGTATTCATTGCTTAGTAAAGCTTATCGAGTGTTTAATAAATATTCAATGCAAGTAGAAGAGTTTGTACTGTCCATTTTGACGAATCTTCTCCAAAAGAGAAGAGAAATGTATTTTCTGATGATGTTGCAGGTGCTTTAGAAGAAGCATACTCTAAGGACATGGACCAGGACAAAGAAGAAGAAGCAGAGAAAATTGTCCAAGATGAGCATCAGGACCTGCCGATCGCGTGGAAGACCAAGCATGATCATCCACTCGACAAAGTTATAGGTGATATCACTACGGGGGTGGTAACCCATAGTTCTTTACATAATTTTTGTAACTTCGTTGCTTTTGTATCTCAAATCGAGCCAGAGAACATCGATGAGGCCATTGAGGGTGTGCACTGGGGTATAGATATGCAAGAAGAGTTAAACCAGTTCGAGCATAATAATGTATGGGACTTGGTCCCTAAACCTAAAGAACATGAAGTGGTTGATACTAGATGGGTCTTTCATAACAAATTAGATGAATCTGGCTTGATCTTAAGAAATAAAGCACACTTAGTGGCCAAACGCTACAACTAGGAGGAAGACATCGGTTATGATGAGACCTACGCTCCTGTAGCCAGATTAGAGGCCATTAGGATGCTTCTATCCTTTGCATCGATTATGAACTTTAAGCTCTTTCAAATGGATGTCAAGAGCGCCTTTCTGAATGACTACATTCAAGAGGAGGTATATGTTGATTAACCTCCCGGCTTTGAAAATTTTAAATATCCCAACCATGTATATAAGCTCAAGAAGGCTCTCTATGGTCTGAAACATGCCCCTAGAGCTTTGTATGACAAATTGAGTTCTTTCCTTTTGGAAAAAGGGTTCTTGAGGGGTATGGTTAATACTACCCTCTTTATCCATATATTAGATTATCATGTATTATTAGTTCAAATATATGTTGATGATATAATTTTTGGATGTTCTAATGACATTCTTTGTGAAGAATTTTCTGAGATGATGCAGGGAGAATTTGAGATGTCGATGATGGGTGAGATGACCTTCTTTCTTGGGCTACAAATCAAACAAATGGAAAGTGGCATCTTCATTCATCAATCGAAATACTACAAGGAGTTACTGAAAAAGTTCAACATGGAAAAATGTAAAGAAGCTTCAACACCTATGGCGTTCGCTTGCTATCTAGACAAAGACGAAAAGGGAAAAGCTATCGAGGTAACCAAGTATTGAGGGATTATCGGTGCATTATTATATTTAATTGCGAGCCGCCCTGATATTATGTTTAGTGTTTGTATTTGTGCTAGATTTCAAGCATTACCTAAAGATTCACATTATACTTCTGTTAAACTCATCATGAGATATTTAAGAGGAACAACTAATATGGGATTATGGTATCCTAGGGAGGCCTCATTATCCTTGGTAGGGTATTCCGATTCCGATTTTGCTGGATGCAAGTTGGATCGGAAGAGCACTAGTGGGACTTGTCACTTACTAGGCAGTTCTTTAGTTGCATGACACAGTAAAAAGCAAGCTTGTGTTGCTTTTTCCACCGTCGAAGCGGAATACATTGTCGTCGGTGTGTGTTGCGCTCAAATCCTATGGATGAAGCAGCAACTTAAGGACTTTGGACTTAATCTAGAAAAGATCCCTATAAAATGTGATAATACAAGTGCCATAAACCTATCCAAGAATCCTGTTTTGATTTCGAGAACCAAGCATATAGAAATTAGACATCATTTCCTGTATGACCATGTACAAAAAGGCGATTGTGTGCTTGAATTTGTTGAAACTACTAAGCAATTGGCTTATATTTTCACCAAGCCCCTCTCACGAGATACTTTCTATCTTTTTCGAAGAGAAGTTGGAATCCTTGATGAAAAATATCTTGATTATAATCATCTAAAATCTTATTATGTGCTTCGCATGTTAAATGTCTTAAATGCTTCAAAATATGTATTCGTTGAATGCATTATATTCCTAATATAACTCATGATCTAGCATGATAAGTTCTATATGTATGTGTGTTTGATTAAAAATTGCTTGATATATGTTAGAAATTTTTGCATGCTTTTAAAAACCCAAAAACCTCTTGTTTCTACAAATCTAATGCCTGTTAATCGATTTACCCTAATTCTTAATCAATTAAAATGAGTTCTAGTAGCCAACATTTTATTTTTCACGAAATTTAATCGATTAAAGTAGGCTTTAATTGATTACCTGGGCTTATTCCTGTGAAAATCTGGAATTTTAACTATGATTAATCAATTAAATGCAGCTTTTAATCGATTAACGACATCAGATAAATTAGAAACAGTAGCGTTTTTGCCATTTTTAAAACCCTCTCTTCCCCCTTTTCTCTCTAAATCTCAGAAACAACAACAAAATTCAACGTTTTGGCTTAAAAGAAGAATTAAACCTCACCTATACCCATATTGCACCTCATTTCATCCCATTTCTCTCAAATCTTCCAAGACATTTCCAATTCCAAACCCTAAGTTTAGGCTCACTCCCTTTTCTTTCTTCTCCTCTCATATACTCACGATTTTTCTCTCAAAAAAGGAAAGAGGACATTCAAAGAGGATCAAGACAATTGCGCAATGCACTCGTAGGCCTCCTACTGCTTCATCTTCGAATCCGAGTGTGAGGCAAGACCGTGGAGATCCCTACTACTCTCTCATACTACATGATACTCGATTGTCAAAGTTTCAGGGTAGGAAACCAACTTACATAAGATATGCCGATCTAACCTGGATGGCGGAACAAATTTTTTAATTTCCGCAAGGTATGCAAGCTTAGGGAGCTGTCATTTTTCTGGAATTCAAGGGAAATCTGTACCCTGCTTTGATTAGAGAATTTGATGCCAACTTTAGATATAAGGATGACAAATATTGGTCCATGGTTTCTCGAAACTTATTTGAGATGGATAGTGATATCTTTATGAATGTGGGTGGTTTATTCACTAATGGTGCTAGCCTAGGTGATTGTGAATGACTTAAGAATTTTGATGTTGTTGAGGTTTACAAGTCTTATTTGAGAGGTCCCCATTTGTATATCCAAGGAGAACTAACAAAATCTGGTTCATTGTCTGTAGAGAATAGATTGCTTCACTATCTGATAGCGTACATTTTAGTTCAGAGGAACACATATCATGCACAACCTACTGTGAATGATTTGAAGTTCATGTATGCTGTTAAGGAAAATGTTATGATTAATTCGCCTAAGGAGATCCTGATGGTCATGTATAATGTCTCTACCTCGCAATCCAAACTGCTACCCTATAGTATATTCATTTCGAGGATCATTAATTATCTGCATATTGATGTGTCTGATACCATCATCACAGAGACTTCTGATAAAGATCACCTTCTTGGTGAAAGCTTAATCCACAAGATGGGTATCTACAAGTATGGAAGTAATTGGAAATACCATGAGGATTACACTACCATGTATTTGGATCTGTTTGGTGAGGAGGATCAGGCTGGAACTGATCAGCCTGATGCAGGAACTCAGGGGGAGCTGACTGGAAATGCGCCGCAAGAACCATTATTTGGATTAGCTCAATTGGATGCTATGGAGCAAAGGCGAATAATATAATGGATCTACATTTTCAGTCTCTGAAGGACTCTTACCATACAAACTTAGAGCAATTTGAGGAATGCCAGGTCGCCTACATTGATAATCACTATTAGGCTATGAGGAGGTTTGTTCAGAGCACTGCTGAGGCACAAAATGAGAGGTTTTGTGCAGAATTTGAAAAGCTGAGATTCTCCATCCAGGGTGATAGTATTCTGACAGTTCATGATGATAGAGACCTTCCTCCGTATCCCTAGATTAGAAGACCTTAGACCCTAGGTTGCCTTAGGTTTAGTTCTTCTATATGGCCAATTTTCAGGATTTTTGCTGCTTTGTACCTTTAAGACATATTTTGTCTTTGCTTTTTGCGTTGTAACTCTAACTATCTACTTTTGCTGAACTATTATGACTTGATATGCATGCCATTTGAACTTAAATCGTTACCATTTTGGTTTTAATGGTACTTGATCATGATTGGTTATATGCATCTCTTATGTTTGATTGAGCATGCTGTTTGAATGCTATAATAAAAATGCTTGATCATTCCATTCTTGATTAGTTCTTGTATAACCTTCCATGCCATTAAATATGTCTAATTACTATATTCCATCAGTTTAATCAATTAACCCATTCATTTAATCGATTAAATGCTATCAACATGCACATTTGTTCAATTTTCCTTCAACTGGTTGATTAATTAAATTTCCAAAATTAATTGATTAATTACAATTTGATTTCATTACATAAATCTACGTACTTTTGACCCAAATTCATTTGTTTATCTTTTTGATAATGTCAAAAGGGGGAGAAATGTTGCTTTGTTGTTTGATGAGTGCATGTTGTAAATAATATTCAGCTTCCGTTGTCTAGCTATGCGCTTTAACTTTGAAATCAACAACCATGCACACTATGACCATCTTCAAGATATACATGAAAACAAAATTTGGTGTGGAGTTTGTCATCACCAAAAAGGGGGAGATTGAAAGTGCAAAGTTTCAAGATAACACTATTAGATTGTCTATGTTTTGATGAAGACAAGGATTTAGTGTAAGCATGAAGATAACTCAACAAATCAACATGCCAAGGACTCAAGAGCTTCATGTATAGACTAGAGTCATAAATAGAGTCATCATTTGTAGTCTTAGATATGTGTCTTAGTTATTGAGTCTAGGTTAGGTAAACGTAGATGCAAATCTCACAAGTCCTAAAAACAATCATATCATTTACATGAGACATGCCATCTAAATTATTATATGTTCATGCATTAATCGTACATGCTATTTGTGCATTTTAGGCATAACATAAGGGTAAAACATGTATAGTTGACAAGCATAACATATAGGTAGTTTACCATTTAATCTTTTAGCTGAAAAATATGCCAGTTAATCGATTAACGTGAAATCAGTTTTAATAGATAACTGAAAAACAAAATTCAGTTTTTCTCAAGAACCTGTTAATCGATTAAAAGGGCACTTAATCGATTAACTGGGCGTCAAATAACTTTTCTATATAAATTGTGTTTTTACACCATGCTATATAGATTCATTCATTTTTAGAATTGCTAAGTTGCATATTTTTTGTGCTCATTGTGTGTCATATAGGCAGAGAGAAATGCATGTGAGATAGTGAGAGATAGTATCAGGCTTAGGGTTTAAAATGTCATCCAATTGCATGTGATTAAATGTGTTCATCATTCTATCTTTTCTTACATGATTCTTGCATTTCTTTTAGAGATTTCGTAGGGTAGAAATTATATGTTTCTGCATAATTCTAAACTCATACATATTCTTATTAATTTGTGAGATTTGTTTAGGGTTTATAGTTGGTTTTTAATTTTAATATTTGAGTCACATTGTGCTTTATAATACTATGTTTTTGTGATAAGGAAAGTCGTCTCTTCGTGTCTTACCACCAAAGAGATTCAGTGAGTCTTCACCAAGACTTAGAGGTCTTGAGTTTAGAACATATTCTTGGCTAGGGATAGATCGTAAGAAAGGTTTTCTTAGGCGATTAGAGTATCAAACCAAGGTAGGGGTTCTAGGAATTCAAGAAGGGAGCGTCTAAGGTCTTGTATTGGAAGTGTGCATGTAATATACATTCGTTTCAATATTAGTGAAGAAAATCTCTCGAGATCAGAAGGGGAGACCTAGATGTAGTTTGCAAGTGGACCCGCAAATGAACCAGGACAAAATTCTTTGTTGCAGGCTTTTTCTATCCCTTATCTCTTTACTTTTCAAGTTGTTTAATTGTCTATCTTAGCTGATATTTTGAATACTGTAATTCTGATATATAGAGATTAATTTTGTTCAAATATATGTGCTGTATCGTTTCTATAATATCAATGAGTGACTGTGCAAACAAGCCATTCAACAACTTGCCGTTTTGTGCAATTTAATCGATTAAGTCAGTGCGTTAATCGATTAACTGAGCGTTCTCCAGAATAGGGCTTTGGTACAAAAAACAGTATTTGGGAACCGCGACACCTATTGAACCCCCCCTTCTAGGTTTGTTCTGTTCACTGATACCTAACATAATCCTAATCAATATGTAGGAGCATGAGTCATCTATCCAAGGATGAGATGCTTTTGTTTTCAAATGAGGTTACAAACTCATGTTTTTGCACCTCATTTGTCAACTCCATTCTCCTCTTGTATTCTAAGAACAAAACTCCTAAAAACAACCTAAGAACACTTTCAAGTGAGAGAGAACCGAAAATGAAAGAAAGAGAAGAAATTACAAAGAATTTACAACGTATGTACAATCTCGTTTTATAGGTAAAGTCATGGGAGCTTAGCTGCCCTATTTGACCGCCCAACGCCTGGCCAGGCTCACCCAACTTGGTGAGTCAACAACTTGCCCCATCTTGGGCAGCTAACTTGGATAGATTTTATGCATGCATGAATAGATCGTGGTTTCAAATGCTTGGTTACATGCATGGTGACACCTCCTACTTGGCTATTCAGAATATATGTCATGCATGAGGTCATATGCTTGGCCTTCAAGTAAAGAATAGGCAAGTTGCTTGATGAGTTGGCCAAGCTTTCTTCATGGCTAGGTTTTTGACCTGTTTAGCCACCCAACTCACACTTGGTCCATGCCTAGCTGCTTGGTTCCTTCATGGTGAAGGAACCAACCTTTCTTCAAGCCGAAGCAACATTTGTTCCATGATTTTTGAGTTGATTGAAGTTGGTTACTTGGCACTTTTAACATGATTTCTTCAATTCTAAGTAAGCTTTTGAGTTTATGCTTTGCTTTACATACCTAGCTTGGGTTTCTTCATGGTGAAGAAAGGTACATTTCTTTAAGCCTAAGTCATCTTTTGGTGACAAGCTCAAGCACACAACATGCCGTACTTAGCTTGTTTGTGTTGAGCATTTTCTTCTGGACTTTTGGCTTATGATTTGGCATGAATTCTTGGCTTTCTTTTAAATTAATCAAATTCCTACAAAATTCAAGGGAAACTTAGACAAAAGGTGATCAAAAATTATATTATTCAAATATACAAAATTTATCTAATAAGTGTTGATTTAAGTTGGTTTTCACATTTTTGCATATTATAAGTGCCATGAAAAGTGTATGAAAATTAGGTATTTTTGGCACTTATCATTCATGTAGTATGAGAATGTGTGTTTCATTCCCGAGTCTTAGGATATTTTATATAGACTTTCAAGAAGTCCTCAAGTCCTTTCTAGGAGGTAAAAAGCGTTTGGGATGACATTGGTTCGTTTTTGAAGATGCTGGTCTAGTTTGAAATTCGAAACTGCAGTAACAACATTGGGTAATCAGTTATTCAGTCATGTTAACCGATTACTCAACCTTAATTTCTAGCAAGGTAATCAGTTACTTGATTTTAGTAATCGATTACTATCCCCCTTTTTGTCTGGTAACATGTTACTCTGTTTCAAGTAACCTGATACTCTATTTCAGGTTACATTTTACTTTATTTCGGGTTTCCTGTTACTTAATTTTCTAAAAGTTTATTTTTAATCTTGTGAAACTCATTTTCATATATGTTTAATTTTGTTAAAACGTTTTTTTGGACATTATTCCTAAGAGAATTTATGATATAAAGTAATGATTGACATAGTAAGGAATATGACGTAATCTAGAAAGCAATAAAAACTCTAATATAGTTATGTGTTTGATTTTCATGCATTAAGTCTTCAATCATTTTTCTTCTTTTTGTTGATGTTTATGTCTTCATCAAAACCTAGCCAAGGTCAAGGTGAAGGCTCCTCTTCATAATCTACCCTTTTTTATGACGACAACCCAATATCATTTGATAGTGATTTCTTTATTTCAAAAATAGTATTCTCCCCCCATCTTGTATACTGCCAATTTATTTATAATTTTATACCCTGAAATTTACTCAAGAAGGAATAGGACCAACTTTTATCCCTCTTTTGACTTCAAATAATAAGGAAAAATCCAAAATTTCCAAAAGCTATATATATACATGTATACAAGACATATGTTGGGCAAAGGTCAATCATATATAACATATTATGTTCCAAGGTCAATTATATATAAACATATTTCATGTCACATATATGAGCATAAGCATCCAAACATAACATAAAACATTTGAAACCATAATGTATTCATACATGCATAAAATAAAAGCATTGTCATAAAAACTAATTTGAAAAAACAACCAAGAAACAACTAATCCCTCAGATTTTTAAACCAAACGATTAGAGATCTTCATGATGTCAGCTCAAAATTTTTGATTCTTACCTTTAAGAGTATTCATCCTTGTAGAGCTGTATTCTCGAAGGTGAACAAGTCCGTCCGTTACCACGATTGGTTGGTTCTTTGGAAGACAATGAAAGACCATAAAATTGTGGTTGTTGTGATTTTGGTTGAGGAGCAGGAGTTTCAGAAGGTTCAACATGCTCATTCCTATGTTTGAAACTCGTATCGACTAGAGCGTAAGAAATCCATCTTGTGGATAAAATCGAAATCTATGTTGTTGGTATAAAAGAGCTCTAAACTTCACCTAAAAGGGTGAATAGGTGGTTCGGTACACGATAACCATTATTCAATTACTAAAGATATTCTATAATTTTCCGCACTATTTAATCGATTAACTAATGCATTAATCGATTAACTACTTATGCATATAATCGATTACCTGAAGAGCTTTATCGATTAACTAGTTCTTCTTTCTTGAAAACTTGTTTTCTTTAAACACCAAGATACAAAGATTTGAATAAACTTGTATGCACTCTTACAGATGATATTATGTAGTTAATGGCACAAAATAGAATAACTAGTTAACATAGAAAGATATGAACGCCAAGTTAAGTAAATCAAACAATGCTAAATCATACATAGTTAAGGGATAAAGAGACTGAAACGACATCATTTATCTTGGTTCGTTTGCTTGTCCACATGCAAACTACATCCAGGCCTCCCCTTCTGATCTTGAGAGATTTTATTCACTATGGTAATTAATGCTTTATAAACACACTTCCACCAAGACAATCTTGGACTCAAGCTTCTAATGGCTTGCCTTCACCCTCTTCTAATGGCTCATCACCATTTCTAATGGACTTCCCAAGCACTTCTAACTTATCCTATCAAGACTCTTATACATTGGACCTAGCTTCTAATGGCTCCTCGCCACATCTAACCAGGGTTCACCAAACATTTTATCTCTTCTCGGTGATACCATACACCAAAGAGATATGTTAATACCAACGTTTTACAAAGTGAAAAAATGAGTAATTACACCTATAACATGTTGAATATACACCCTTCTAGAATCTAAAAAACCTCTCTAAAAGTCTCATACTACCAGAGTATAATGATCTGAGATGCAAGTTTTCTTTATAACATATTTGCTACCTTTGTTTTATGGTATAATGAAGCGATAAATATTCTATTTAATCCATTATCTTTCTTAAAAATCATGATTTTAGAAACTATAACTTCCATTAATCGATTAACCCTTAACTTTATCGATTAACAACTTCCCAATTTGCATAGCTTAATCAAATAACTAAACCTTAATCGATTAAGAGGTTCCTGAAAAAGCTACTTTAATATGATATGAACGTCCTACATGATTTATAAAAGTATGATGCATGATTTTGAATGATGTATGATTTAAACTTTGTTTAATGCACCAAAATCCTATGATCATGTATTTATGCATGTGCATGTAAACCATGTATGTGTGCATGTAAGTCTAATTTTACTTATGATCAATTTTAGGTTGTGAGACTTCCATTAAGGTTCACCTAGCCTAGACTCTATCCAAACAAACATCTTAAGACCTAAGATAATATAAAAACACTTAACCTTGTAGATCTTCTTGAGTGCTTAAACTTGAGCCTTGACTTTGTTGTTTGTTGAATTTTCCATGTCTTCAACCTTGTCTATAAACCTGTCTTTTAACTTTGTCTTCAACAAAATTCATGTGATGCATGCTTGAATTTACAATATGCTCATGTGATGCATGATTGCATTTACAATCTCCCCCCTTTTGATGATGATAAACCAATGTTGGATCTGCTTCATGACAATATACTTTATTTTGAAATTTGCCTTAATGTAAGCATTGGGCATTGCTCCCCCTCACTTTAAGCATAAGGTAATTTTGTACTTTTGTGAAAGCCCTCGGTAATGCAAAAAATCTGCAAAACATACACAACAACTTTCTTCCCCTTTTGGCATGATAAAGAACAATGATATATATGATAATTTTAGCCAAAAGTAAGGAAATAATGCAATTTCTATTGCTAATAATCGATTATATGACAACTTAATTAATTAAATATGTTACGGTTTCACACAGAATTGCATTGTGGACTAGTTATAATTGATTTTGACTGCTATTAATCGATTAAGTGTACTGGTTTTCCAGAATTCCTTTGAAGTTACATGCTAATTTTTGAATTCATTGTATAATATTATCCAAGTCATGGTAAACATATTAAGAGCAGTGTGATCAATGCAACAGATTGAAAATCAAACATTCATTGATTTATCAAACGATTACATGCAAGGATAACAAGTACATAATGGCAAAGAAATACAAAATTAGAATTAGAACATATTATGCAAATACAGTTTAAAGTACAATGCAACAAGCTATGAGATTATAACACAATTACCAAAAAACACAAACTCCTAAAATCGAACCTAACTAGGACAATACAACATGCCCTAAGCTAGACTAGCTAGGAGGTAGTTGCAAAAAGCCACCAAAGGTAGGAAACAAAAAGCTAAGCTTATCGAAACTGATTTGGTTTTCAAACTCTTGTCACTGAAACTCCCTTTGGTCTCTTTTCACTTATTTGGGAAGAAATCAAGTTAGGGTTTCAAAAAGGGTTAAATTTGGTTAGTGATTTGAAGAGGAATTGATTGGTTAGAAGAATGGGAATGAGATGTAGTCTCTCGAATTTCAATTTGAGGATGAAAAACAAGACGAATTTGAAGATGAAAGGATTACAAGACATAGCCTCGAGGTTAGAAAAAAAATTGAACTATACTTGAATTTGTTTTGTAACTCAATTTAATTGATTAAATTTTGTGTTAATCGATTAATAAGTCTGAAGAATTAACACAAATGATTGATTATGTCCCTATATAATCGATTAACAAGTTTGAAGAATTAACACAAATGATCGATTATGTCCCTATATAATCGATTAAGTATATTTAAAAGTAAGTCGAGGAAATCAATTGAGGGTATATAGAATCGATTAAAACTTTTAGAAATTTCTCAGGTAATCGATTAAAGCACAAGACAATCGATTAAATAAGTCACTATCATAGATTTTAGCATAATTCAGATTTATCTAAGGGTTTGCTAAGAATCCACTAGAAAGAACATATCCTAAGCACTTAATACACACTAATCCAGAGTCAAAACATATGAATGCATATACAATCAAGAAAGCATGCATTTATTGGAGATAAGTCTGATTCTTTAGGATTAGTTAGGTGTTGAAAATGGGTTTCTACACCCGGAAATCCCCCCTCAACAACAAAACCTGTCACTTGTTGAAAAGGTTTTCCTAGTGTGCAAGTTTATTTTATTTTAGAGTGATGAGTGATGAACAATTTATTTAATTAGCAACTTTATTTATTTACTCCCTTTTCAGACTCCTTTTAACCACACCATAAAGGTTGCTCTCATTTTATTAAGTTAACCATACCATTTCTTATGAAAGGATGGTATCAAATAATAAAATGAACAAAAGAATAAAGTTAGAAGTTAACCATACCACTTCTTTCGAAGGGTTGGTATAAAGAATAAAACAATAAATAAATGTTAGTTGCAGAAAAGTAAATGACAGAAAATAAATGTTAGTTGCGGAAATATAAATGACAGAAAGTAAATGTTAATTGTGGAAATGTAAATGACAGAAAGTAAATGATAGTGGTTAGATTTTTATTCATCACTCTTTATTTGTCAAGTAACAATTCTTTGATTGGATTGTACTCTTTTGCATATTATTCCTATGTACAAAGTTACAAACCATGAATTGGTTTGAACTTATGTTTTTAGGAATCTTTTTAATCAACAAATTTATTTTATAAGTTAACAATTTACTATGTTACACTTGCATCTCTTTTCAAGATTCAATTGTAGTATAGTATAGGGTTTTGTCGAACCAAAGAGAATTACATTAGAAGAAAATTATATAGGCATATTATAACAAAAATAATGGTTAACGACTTTTTGATGATTTTGTGTTATATTGCATAAAACGTTTATCAAGGAAGTATAAACTAATATTCACAAATTCTTGAGGAGAAAATTGTTTTGAAATATGGAATTATTTCTAGTCTCAAATGATTTTGAAAAATATTAACAAGTTATGTGTTATACTTTTGGTTAATTCCACTCATCATTTCTAAATCCTCCATCTAGTGTCCTAGTATGATAAGAAGATTTTCAAACCTTATGCTATACACTAAATAATAGTTAAGTGCCACTCGTCGGAGTAGGTTGTCACACCCTACTTCAGGCTCTGTTAACATTATATAGCCATGAACATAAGTTGCTTAAAATAGATGCTTAATATGGCAAGTGAACTAAGGTTAAGGTTATACTTTTTAGTTCACTTGTCAACACTTTAAGAAGAAGCATTTTTTGGATCTTTAAATCAAGTTTTAGGTGATCAAGATAAAACCACATTAAGAACTTCTCAAAGAATCAAAACTTAACCAAAAATAATAACTTGAATGTATTGAAATCAAAAGATGATACAAATGAGGAAAATAAATAAAATTACACCATAATCCAACTCAATGTATATGAGCATAAGGCATCTATCTAATGATGAGATGCTTTTAGACACAAATGAGATTACAAAATTATGTTTTTGTCTCACATTTGCCATCTCGTTTCTCCTCTTGAATTCTAAGCAAAAATTACAAATGTTTACCTAGCACAAGCTTAGAACTGAGACCAATATTTCTAGAGAGAAGAAGTGAAGAAGAAGAATTAATGTAGAATGGTGGATGAAAGGTATGAATTGTGTTAATGTATGTATATCTTTGAATGTAGAATGGTGGATGAAAGCTAGTTGTGAGCTACTTGACCAGACTATTTTGCGTTATTCTGAAAAGTACTTAGAGACCTTGTCAAGTGAGGTCATGCGTGATGTCATAGTTGCTTGGTGGCTAAGTCAAGTTGACCCTATTTGTTGGGTCAAGCCCGCCTGGCTGCTTAGGTGGCCACACTGAGCTGCCTGCTTGAGTAGCTTATCCTGCTCTGCCCAGGTGTGTGGTTCCAGCTGGGCGATCCCAAGGTGCATGTTGAACTGTCTGATTCAGCAGGTTGGCTTGTGTCATGCTTGAGCCTGACCATGTAAGGCTTGTGCCTGACCGAGCCAAGTTGGTACCAGGTCAGCTGGGCGGTGCTAAGTGTCCATGTCAGGCTGCTTAGTGAGAAACTTCATGTTTTGGTCCATGCTTGTGGTCAAGCACTTAGCTTGCCATGTGTCCATCAAAAGTGGCTTATGTGTTTATTCTATTTCTTCTCTTCATTTTTTCTTAGAAACTTCACACAAAGATTTGTAAAATAGGTGGACAAAATATATAATCAAAATATGACAATTTATCTAAAAAATGTTGATTCAAGTTGGTTTTGCATGATTTGCATAGGATAAGTGCCATGAAAAGTGTATGAAAATTAGGTATTTTTGGTACTTATCATTAGGTATCTAGAATATATGCAAACACTAAACATGCTATTGGGAAGAATAGATGATAAAAAATTAAAGAACCAATCATGCCTCGATATTTAGTTACCTCTTCAACATTACCTTTTTCATCCTTATTAAGATAACAAGAAGTTGCCATACATGAATTTTCTTTGACTTTTTTTTCAAGTTTTTGATTCTTGTCTTTCTCTTCTTGCATAGTAAGTTGATATTTAGAATGTAAATCCTCAAGAGGACATGCAAGACATTACAAATACCTTTCCTCTCCCCTTTCGGAGATGACTCATCAAATATAAAATTGCATAAGCTTTTCAAATGGCCACCAGCCTTAACATAAAGTAGACTTGTTACACTTTATCATGATCAGAATATCCTAATAATATTTCTACATTCACTTTTCAATCAAGCATGCTTAAAATATCATTACAATTATTTAAAATGAAGCTTTTGAATCCAAAAGCATGTAAATGAGAATTATATTGTTTTTGGCCTTAAAAATGATTTGTAGGGGGTTTTCTTAAAAAATATTGCCTCACTAGGATTTCATTAATAACATTATTTATGTCACTTAAAGTAATATAACACTTATAGTTAGAAGCGATATCTTATTACCTTTATAGCAAAATCTTTCTAACTTCCATTTGAATTTGACAATTTGCTCCATAAGTGACATTATCTTCTCCCTAGGTGACAGGTCAACAAAACATGATCTTACCACCCATCGTGTACCAAGATCATCTACTGTACAAGTATGATTTGATGTCCATATGTCCTTAGGCACACCTACAAAACAAGTCTACTTGTAAGTCTTGGGTACCAAAATGATCTTGGGTCCCTTGATGTTAGTTACCTTGGGATCTTGTCCCTTAGCAATCCACATACATAGTCCACTTGACACACCCTGCATTCTAATATTACATGAACTCAAAGTATGATCATGGGCACTACAATAAAAATAAGTATGGGACTTCTGATATGAAATTTTCGAAACATCTACCTTTTCATGTAAGATTTGTTCTTTGCATGCATATATCCCAATCTAGACATATTCCAATATTTTTATATTTAGCTAGTAAGTTATTTAAGTTGTGTCTACTGTTGAGTACAAGAAGGTCAGAACACACCTAAA
>NW_017727874.1:41099-56037 GCF_001865875.1 Lupinus angustifolius
GTTGAATAGGTATAGCAATTATTTTCTCCATTTTTCCGATATATTGCGCAGAGCTGAAAATTGCTGCACTTAATCAATTAAGCTTGGTTTTAATCGATTAAACAATGCTTGGACTTAATCGATTATGCTTGTGGATAATCGATTATCCTGAGTCTAATACTTCTTGATTTTATGGTTTCTTGCACAACAAGTCACCGATTACCAATCTTTACACAATTAATTGATTACTTAAGTTATAAAATGATAGCTAAACAGATCTTAATAGACAACTTAGAATTAATCAATTAATAACAAAGTAAAGAACAAAAATAAATGAGATCATGGATGAAAAATTGTGCACATGGAATTTTTATCCTGGATTGTTTGTGATCTACTACAAACTACATCCATGCCTCCCCTTTTGATCTTGGGAGATTTTTCTTCACTATTGTAATTGTAAGTTTGCACACACACTTCTAATTACAAAAACAGAAAACTAAGCCTCTTCTTTCTTGGCAACTATGAGCTTAAGAATCTTGTTTTGACCTATCTAACTCACATACTATGATCTCCTATCTTTTCCCGATTCGGCTCCAACCTCAGTATTGCTCGAACCAAGACCTCCTAGTCTATGTGAAGATTATCAAGATCTCTCTTGAAGTGAAACTATTCACTAAGAGATCAACTTCCTTGTTCAAAATTGATTTTGTTGAGTTGTCTTGAGTACTTAATACTCGGATACAACAATGTAAACTCAATTATAAAACTCTAAGCAGAATACTCACAAGAACCTATTCTAAATGAAAATTAATGCAACGGGTTATTTTACAAAACGGTATTCACAATTTTCAGAAAAGGATATTTCTCACTTTCACTCTAAAAAAAATCAAGAAAGTATGCAAGATTGCAATGCAATGAAGCCTAGAAATAACATGTAATGATTTGACTTCCTAAGCCCTATTCAGAATGCACTCACTCTATAAGCTTTCCTAATGCATCTTCTCACTCTAATGCATTGTATAAAAGTATATGCTCTAAAACTATTTTCGAATTATGCAAGTTATGCCACATGGGCTAGAATTACATCATTTATAGAAACCACACTGATGCTGTCATTAATTGAATATTCAGAGACATAATCGATTAACGAGTTGTTCAAAACTGATTTTATGTTATGTCTTAATCGATTAACCAATGACTTAATCGATTAATGCATCATAGGTTTCAGATTGCTTAGCTACCATAATTCCGATAATCAATTCACATTGTACATAATGAATTATGTTGTATAAACATTGTTTTCTTGATGCATAATAAACTACCTATTTGACATGTGATCATGCAATACATAGTTTTTCAAATATGTTACCTTTAATGCATAAAACCATGTATGTAGATGCATGAGCTTACTCATCATATGATATCTACATGTTATGTCTCATTTTTAGTCTTGTTTATTTTAAAGCTCTTGTGAGACTCTCACCTAGATTTACCTAACCTAGACTCAATCTAAGGCAATCATCTTATGACTTCAAGTAAAGTAAAATTTATAAAGCCCTAAGTATATAGATGTGACCCTTGAGTCTTCGGGTTGTTGTTTGTTGCAAGATCTTCAAGCTTTCTTTGTATGTCCATTATTTTCATCAAAACCAAGGTTAACTTCAAATATGCAAGTCTTAACTCTTTGCACTTTTAACTACTTATGAAATTTGCAACTTTATCTTTAAACTTTTTTCTTTTTCCAAGAAAGTGAAATTTTTATAAGTAGGTGTCACATTTAATTTAGTAGAACAATCACATGAAGAGTTAGCATAGATAAGATCCAATGTTTCATTTTCTAGTTTAAGCTCATCAATAAAATTTTGCAATTCAAAAATTTCTTCTCATATTCCAAAATCAACCTTTTCCTATCTACATACTTTTTCGTAACGTTTTAAGTTTTTCATGAATTTCAATATAAGAACCATAAAGCATATCATACATGGGGAATCGTCAGAATTAAAACTAGAATTGGAAGAGCTTACCTTACTAGAAGATACTTTATCGAATGCAACAAGATGGTTAATAATGTGAGTAAATCACTTTTGCATATAACTAATAGATTCATGTGAAAACAATCAAAGTAATAATATTTTTCACTTCCAAATTAAGCTGCACTTTTCTCTCTTCCTCATTGGTCAAGAGAATTTTTGGCTTATCTTTGGTTTCACCTTCCACCCCAAGTGTAGTGGTATATAAGGACCATTTTGTACATCATCCTAAATATCCATATCAATGGCCTCAATAAAGATCCACATTTTGACTTTCCACTAAGCATAACCCTCTCCACTAAAGACGGTAGAGCGGTTGACAGAGGATCATTCATCATCGAAAGGATTTATAGATCACATTGTGTATATCTCTAGAATCACACGAATTAGCAATTAAGCTAGTATGTTTGAACTAGCTCTGATGCCTCTCATATCTTTATTCACACAACTAGAATATAAAGATATGAGATGCAAGGTTTGTTTGTAAAATATTTGACAATGTAAATCTTGAAATACTCCTCTTAATATTCATGAAGTATTCTCTTATCTTTCTTTATGTATCAAAACACTTTTCTCTTATTTTCAGAAACACTTTGGAAAATCTATCTTTTGATATGAAAGGGTAACACCTATTTGATTTTTGAAATCTGGGTTATGAGATGCAAATGAGAAAAGTTGGTTTGAAATACAGTTTTGTTTTCTAGTTTAGTGAAACGATTAACATTTTTTTTAATCGATTAAAATTTCTTCAAAAATCAAGATTTTAGAAAATTTAACTTCCATTAATCGATTAACCCTTATCTTAATCGATTATCAGGTTGCAATTTTTCATAACTTAATCCATTAACTAAACCTTAATCAATTAAGAGTATTATGAAAAAGCTACTTTAATGTGATATGAATTGTAAAAGTATGATCCATGATTTTGAATGATGTATGATTTAAACTTTGTTTAATGCACCAAAATCATAGGATCATGTATTTATGCATGTTAATGTAAATCATGTATGTATGCATGTAAGTCTCACTTTGGTTATGATCAATTTTAGGTTACGAGACTTCCATTAAGATTTGAATAGCCTATACTCTACCCAGTCAAACACCTTAAGACCTAAGATAATATAAAAACCCTTAGCCTTCTAAATCTTCTTGAATGCTTGAACCTGAGTGAACTTGGGCCTTGACTTTGTTGTTTATTGAATTTTCCATGTCTTCAAGCTTGCCTTTAAACTTGTTTTCAAACTTTGTCTTCATCGAAATTCACGTGAGGCATGCTTGCATTTGCAATTTTCTCATATGATGCATACTTGCATTTACATATCTTGTTTTCCCAAGAGTCAAGTTCCACTTTGGACTCTCCAACATTCGAAATTCCAAACCTATGGAGTATTGTAGTTACTAGAATGGCGTAGGCCTAGGGTAGTGGACTGTTCTTCTCTCTCAGATACTAAATATGGTGCATGATGATGAATCACCAATTAAAAGGTGTAAATTTTTTATGGAAAACATTAATTGTAATTCTAAATCATTTATTTCAAAGTAATTTGAAAACTTTGGAATCACAATATAGTTTATAAAGTAATGCAACAAAAAATCATCTAGGTTAAGTTTTCCTATAGGAAGGATATCTCTATGCTTAGAGAATTAAACTACTAGACTCTGCCTTTTATGAAGAATTTCCTCTTCAGAAAATCTACACATAGAGTAGTAGAAAGTCTTTCTATCGAACTCATCCCATGAGTAGGATAACTCAAAGCCTAGTATGACTCGTGTGCTGGGTATTTTTAAGCAAACATTGCCCAAAGTATTAAGATAAAAAACAATTTCATTTCCTTTGACCGAAGAATATAGCCTATTGTTCTTTAATGAAAGGTTGCAAAAACATACACGTAAAAGTTCAAGGTAGTAAGCATATTTCTATTTACGAATATGTCTACTATTTTGATGCTTAATGATTTCAAGAAAGTAAAAACGAGCAAGCTCAAAGGAAGTAAAAGTACCATACTTAGACAAAATAAGTTGCTTCCCCAAGAAAAACTCTACAAACATTTCCTTTTGTTGGTCATTTGAAAAGAACCTTGATAAATCCAAAAGATTTTCTTCTTGCTCTCCTTGTTGACCAGATTGAGAAGGACTAGATTGATTATTTGTGGTTCAAGAAGAAGAAGTAATGACATCAAAGTTCCAGGGTTCTAAAAGAGGGGTGTTGATTTTGGACACAATCGGTGAAATTGATGGTTATTAAAGGAATAAATATGAAAAAGTAAGTGTTTAAGGTGTAAATTTCACTAAAATGATCAGGAAAGGAGAGATTTTGAGTAATGAGGATTTTGAAACTAGAAGGGTATGAGAGGGAAGGAGAAAATTGGGTTGAAATGGGGGTTCTCCTTATGTAAGCATGATAGTGTAATCAATTAGTGCAACACAAATTTGCTTTTTACATGACCAACAGACTAGAGCATTTCCTAGTATGTAACAAGTTCCATTAGTAATTTTCCTTTTTGTTTTGCATCCAACAGATTCTGAATAAGAATATCCTACCTAATCACATATACTTCCCTTGGGATGTGATAGACCTATATTTGTTGTTCCCTTAAGATATTTCAAAATTCCTTTAATAGCAAATAAATGTAATTTTTTAGGTTTGAATTGATACCTAGCACATAAGCAGATACTAAATATAATATCAAGTCTACTTGTAGTAAGGTAAAGTAGGGATTTGATCATACCTCTATATTTGGTAATATCTATAAGTTTTCCAACGTCGTCAATATCAATATATGTATTTGAATCCGTGGGAGTGGCATTGCTTTGCATTCATCCATGTCAAATCTTTTCAATATATCTTTGCAATATTGGGATTGATTCACAAATAAGTTATCCATGGTTTCCTTAACTTGAAGTCCAATAATTTAATTTAACTTTCACTAAATCCTAAAACTTGGAGGTTGTTCAACATATGCCTCTTCTTGTATTTAACCATTCAGAAAGGCATAATTAATACCCATTTGATACCACTGAAAATTTAATGAGCATTCACACGCTAATAGAAGTCTTATATCCTCAAGTCTAGCCATAAGAGTGAATGTCTCATCGATTCCCTCATTTTGGTTGTATCATTAGCCTATCAACCTAGCTTTGATTCTAACAATTATGTCATTTTCATATGATTTATTTATGAAAACCCAACGAGATCTTTTAACTTGTCTATTCTTAGATCTAGGAACATGTTCTCAGACCTTGCTTCTCTTAAACTAATTGAGCTCTTATTTCAAGGCAAGAATCTAGTGCTCATCATCTAGAGTATCATATATTTTAGATGGTTCTATTTGAGAAACAAAGGTCATACTTAAATAAATATCATTTAAATTAAGACGAATGGAAACTCTCATATTTATGTCATCATTGATATTGTCAATAGGATGATCTCTATGGGTTGTCTATTATTTTGGTAGGTCTGAGTGTACTTGCTCTTCAGTTTGAGGTAGATCCTCATTTGACTTCATTTGCTCTAGATCATCATGTTCTTCAATAATTTGAACTTCACTTTGTGAAGTGTGTAACATCCCAAATTTCAGCTCTCTGCTTATATATAAATGTAAGTAACTATTATTTTATTAAATAATAGAGAGCTATGTGAAATCCTTTTGTCTTGCACAATGGATTACTTGAGTAAGAAGTCAACTTACTTGAGTTATAGATTAGTAGTTAGAGGAGCTAGACAATGAGTTGTGAATCATGAAACTTCATTATGAAAATTCATGATTTAGTTCCTAACATATATTAGAGTTATATCATGAAGTTGGAATAGAAAATAAGTGAATTAGAAACTTAGTTGAAAGTTTCGCACATATTGAGATTTACATGTTATCGGGTAAATCTATCGTCGCACGACCTCGTCCAAAATGGCCTGAGGGGGCTTATGATTAGTATAAACTAATACTATGTTATTAGCATTGAGTTTTTAAATACTTATATTATCGTTATTCGAATTTTGAGTTTTAAAATATAACTTAAGACAATTTTCTGAAAATTGTCAATTATCTTGTCGACAGCTTTGCGTGCAAGTTCCTACAACTTCTTCCGTTAATTCTTTGAGGGTTGAGACCATCATTTATACTGATCGAGATAATGTCTAATATTGTCGTAAGGAATCTTAGAATTCGAAAAACATATCCATACACCAAATAAAAATATTATTAGCAGGACCAATCAAATGCCATGCATGTACCTACCTATGTCACCACCAAGTACCTAAATGATCTAATTTTCGGGTTGAGTCACCAATGACACTTCCACTAAGCCAACTATCTGATTCTCCACCTATTTAAGGCATCTAGAAACTGAATTGTGGTCATAATACCAAAAGGAAAGTGAAACTTCAAAAAGTTATTCTTCTCCTAGCTTTCTAGTGTCGGCCATTAAAGGGAGGAGGGAAGAGCATCATTTTCTCCACCAATCCTACATGCAATTGAGAATTTTGAACCTGTGTGGTATGATAAATATAGGTATGATATTTGATTTGGAATCTCTACGTTCATTTAGCTTATCTCTCTCTTGAACATCCATGGCTTATGTAAAGCTTAAGATTGAGTTTTTGTGTGGCTTTTAGCCTCAATCTCTTCCCAAAATCATCATCCAAGGTGGTAGTCATCTAATTTGGGATATGGAGAACTCAAATCTGATCTCAAACTTTCGAAATTCACTCATTTAAAACCTCTGGTTATTGTTTCAAAATTTTGTTCCAAATAATAAGTAGATCCATGCATGTTGCCTATATTGTTCAGTTGTGAGTCTCTAATTTGGTCAAGAATGGTGTGGCTATTTTCATTTCATCTTTGCATTTTAAAAACCTTTCTGTTTCATATGTGAAGCTACTAAAATTCGTGGTTAGAGGGTTTCCAAATCCTCACCCACATTCTTAATATGACGAAGGGCTTAATGTGATGGTTTAGGTGTTGTAGTATAAATCCTGAGGACTGAAAATAATTTACATGCATGTACGGAGTTGGTCTTTAGAGTTGTGTTTAGAAAATCCCTGTCTATTTTATGAGTTCAACTTTGGGTTCCACACTTATTGTGAGTGTTAAAGAATCAGCCCCTAATATGTGCTCCAAGTAAGCTTAATGTAGCCTATGTATTGGAACTACACTTTGTGTAGTTTCTCACCACCAAATTGAATAGTTGTTGAGCCATTAAACTCCAATTTCGAAATGTATGTTTAATCCTCTCTGTTTGGGATGTTGTAGTTCTATTCCTTAGATGGTTAGGGCTTAGAAACTCAGCCATGCATTCTTGTGCTTCTAGTAAGCTCAAATCTATGGTCTGTGTGGTAGTTGGAGTTTTAAGCCATCAAATTGAGTGAGGATAGTGCCCATGATCCTAATTTAATAAGTTCATGTTGGTTCCTCTCTGTTTTGTGAATTAAACCCCTGGTTTCTAAGTGTTGGTAGTCAATAGGTGCAGCCTCTCTATCTTGTACTTCAAGTAAACTCATCTTGCTTAATATCCAAGCACTCTATGTTATGTCATGTCCTTGTACACATATTCTGGATCACTGAGGGTATTCTTTAGAAATTAAAAGCCTACAGTGTTGTTTCCCTTTTAATTAGCTTCACTTTGATATGACATTTGTCAAGTTTGGATAAGTAGGGAGTAAGTTATACCCTATTTACTAAGCTAGTATTTATTGTCTTCAAAGCTGAAATTAGTCATAAGGTCACTTCCAAAATATGATTTTCGGGTCATAATCTTTGAGCTTATTAGTGCAAATATTTTTCTTATAAAACAATTTTTCCAAATTGATAAAGTTCTCTCAAATCCATTAAACGACTTGAGAGTTATGCTTACTTTATCAAAACATATTTTGTCCTAGATTAGTCTTGTAGAAAGTTATGGTGGTTTGTAAAGTGATATCTTGATGCCTTGTAGCTGAAAGTCATGGTGGGACATTACTTGATGATCAACCAATAACTCCTACGTTGAATATCTAATTATATTCAAACTAATTTCATATGAACAACATTGGAAAAAGCTTTCATTATGTGAAAGGATCATATAATTCCTATGTATGAGTCAAACCCTATAAATCATTCTTTGGAGTTGTCCATCTTATGTTAACATCACATGTCTTTGAAATCATATTCAACATAGTCTTTGTTTGCCAAATTTTTAGGGCTCAAGTTAATCCTAATGTCTCTAGTGCAGTTATCAATCTATTAGGAAGAATTCAATTCTAAGTCCAACCGGCTCTAGTCAAAATTGGCTATGTAGTGCCAATGAACTTTTATCATGCATGACTGAAATTCCTTATATTCAAATGAGATTCCTTTTATCATGAATGTCCACTTTCTATAACACTTGCTTGAGTAAATGCTATTAAATGTTTACTTTATAAAGCCCTTGCTTGAGTGGGCACTCTTGAATGTACACTTTCTGTAGCTCTTGTTTGAATGAGCGTTGTTGAATGTCTACTTTTTACAGTGCTTGCTTGAGTAACTACTATTGAATCTAATCCTATATTCTACTACGCTCACATAGACAGTGTTTGAAAACATTGTTGAATGATATTTTAAGCATTGTTGTTTTCAATTCTGGCATAGTGTATTTCCCTCAAATGAAAGGTAAAGTTTAATGTAAAAATAGAACTTTTATCAAATTAGTTTTTGCTATCATATTTAATTTTGGTGATGCATCTTTTTGGTGGGAAATAATTATGTAATTGTATTTTTTTTTGTTAAATTGAGTCCTCAAAACTAAGAACAAAATATCTTCATTTGAGGTCATAAAGCTTACGCAACCAAACATGTCTTATTTGTGAATTTGGGATTGCCTAGCTTATTTCTGAATCTTGGACCCCTATAGAATTGAACTCATAAGTGGATTCAATGAATGTGTATTCATTGGGTATGCTATTAACAACAAGCTTATAGGTTTTATAACCTGAACACACAAGTAATCATGGAGTCAAATGATGTTGAGTTCCATGATTATAGATTCCCCATCTAATTATGAAAAAAATGGAACACTTCAACTAGTCATAGTCACGTGATTATGAGAAATGAAAATATAAAAGAAATAGAAACAAAACCTAGAAGAATTAAACTAGGAAAAGTTGATAAAGGCAATGGGTCCAATTATGTGGTTTATTCCATAGAGAAGGATCATGCAAACCTCTAGGAAGCCTTGTCTTTATTGGATGTAGATTTGTGGCAAGAAGCTATTAATGATAAGATGAATTCTCTAGAATCTAACATGACTTAACATTTAGTAGACTTGCCTTTTGGTTGCAAATCAATAGGTTATAAATGGATTTTGAAAAATAAATGGAAACCTCATAGGACTATAGAAAAATATAAGGCTCGACTTGTAGCTAAATGTGTTAAGCAAAAAAATGTAGAGTTCTTCGATACTTTTTCACGAGTCACCAAAATTGTTATGAACCTGCCAAGGCCCATTAATGAAGAAGAGCTAAGTGAGCTAGAAGGGCCCATGACCCGATCCAGAACCAAGAAGCCACACCAAGCTCTACACCAATTAGTGAAAGAATTGGTTGAATCAACAAAACCCAACAAGGAGATCAAGCCCATGGATTGCACCATTTTCATAGAAGTAACCCATGTTGGCCATGGCCAAGGAGGGGCTATATGAGGCGTGATGGAGTTCAATTTAATAAAGTGGGGATCATCATCCCCACGTGTAGTTTAGGAGTTAATTTCCTTTCCTTATTCGAAGAACTAATACTATTTTCCTTTTTAGGCTTTAAGTGGTCGAACTAATATTTGTAATAAATTGCATTAAGGCTTGTGTAATCCAGGTATAAAACATGTGTTTAGAGGAGGCATGAAAACCTTCCTTTCTTGGAGAGGGCGTGCAAACCAAGGGAAAGCTTTCTTTGTTGGTCCAACTGTGAATCCATCCTTAAAGACCATGAAGACACAATGAATCCTTGCCTATTTTGGAAGAGCATGTGTGGTTGCCTATATGGTAACAATCAATGGCTCATCAAGCCATGAAATTTTTTCCTAATCAAGGTAGGCGTGGATTACAAGGTTGGTCAGTTTCCATAATTAAGCCAAGCCAATTCAAATCTGATTTGGAACAAGAATGGCAACTTTCAACGATTCAAAAACTCATGGAGATTTGCTTCAATCAGAATGGACATGTGCATTTGAAATGCAGGATCAGATAGAAATCCTTTCCTTAATGAGATCAAGAGAGTGAATTCCCAAGATTTATTCCTTATTTGGAGTTGGCTTATGAAGGCAAATTCAAAAACTTACCTTATACGTACAACTCAGATTGGAAATACATTAAGGAGATTAATAATTTCCATGTTTTCAAAGGATATGAATTGGGCGTGTAAAGCAAGGTAATCACACATTAACTCTCTACCATAATAGAAGACCAATCTATATGGGAAGGCATGAAGGCATTGATTTGTTTCCTTTTTCACACCAAGGGCCTTTAATTTTGAATATAGACACCTAGTGAAATGGCAAATAGTCAAAGGATGCCATTATAACCGACCTACGAAGTTTTGATAAAGACAAGGTCTTACATGGAAGCTCGAAGACTTGGACATCTCAACAAACAACATATCAAGAACTCAAGGTCATCGTCATAGAATCTAGGATTGCTTTTTACATTCTAGAGTCATAAGATGATTGCCTGATATTGAGTCTTAGGGTAGATAAACCCTAGATGGAAGTGTCTCACAAAGAGTCTAATATATAAATCGCATAAAATGAGGCATAACATCTACATATATATGATAATTAACACACATGCATTTGTATTTAGCCTACATGGTCTTATAAATAAAGATTTAATCATTTTTAAAATCATGATTGCATGATCATTCATCATATAGGGTGTTTACCATTTAAATTAGAAAAACCATTTTTAATGATTTTAATCCATTAAGTCATGGTGAAATCCTTAATCGATTAAGGAAAGTCATAATCGATTAAATGGAGTTACAGAAGCTAACCTCCCAGGATTTCAGCTTATTAATCGATCAAGTAAACTTTTAATCGATTAAGTCATAAATGAAAATCTATTTTCAAGAAACCTGTTAATCGATGAACATGACAATTTAATCGATTAATATAAGTTGTGCTAGTTATGAACTAATTCTGTTATTTTGTAACACAATTAAAACAGTTGTAATGTAATTCTTTCACACTTTCATTGAGTATCGAAAATTACTGATAGAAAAGAAAAACAAAGATTCATCGTGCTAAAGTCTTCCACCTCATGTAGTTGCACCACTAAATTAATTGAATCCCCTATATGTGATCAATGCGATATATTAAATGCTTAAATTTCTGATTTAAAGGATAAATTGGAAAATTTCACATATAGTAGTTATAACCTGAACAACCTACTTGCTACATCTAAAAATGTAGGTAATCATAGAGGCCTTGGCTATAAATCAAAGAAAAATAGAAGACCATATAGGAGGCAGGTAGACTACATGCATAATAGGACTAATCATAATTTGCCTACTTATTTTTATTGTGGTAAACATGGTCATACATCTATATCATGCTACATTAGGAAATATGGTATACCTAGTGGTAAATATGTATGGATGCAAAAAGGGCAAGAATCTTTGATTACGAATAAGAAAGGACCCAATATGACTTGGGTACCCAAAAAATGCAAGTAAAATTGTTTTGCAGATATGCCTTCAGACTCAGGGACAACACTTATACTTGGACAATGGATGTTCGAGGCATATGACATGTGATAGATCAAAGTTCCTAGATCTCTCACTAAACGGTAAAGGTTATGTCACTTATGGATATAACAATAGAGGGAAGATACTAGGCATTGGAAGAATTGGAAATGCTTCACAAGCCGTAATAGAAAACATGCTATATGTCGAAGGACTAGAGCACAACCTACGAAGCATTAGCCAGCTATGTGACAAAGGTAATAAGATATCTTTTGACTCAAACTGTTGCAAGATTCATGACGGGGTAAATAATAATGTTAACTTTAGAGGGCAGCGAATAAATAACATTTATATGATCGATTTGGATGATGTCACCACTCTATTTTCTAAATGTTTTATGACTAGAGAGAGTGACATTTGGTTGTAGCATAGACGAGTAGAACACGTCCATTTGTAACATGTAGCTAATTTGTCATCACATGATTTAGTAGTAGGATTACCAAAGCTTGATTTCAAATCAAAAGACTCTTGTGACACTTGTCAAAAGCGTAAACAAGTGAAGAGTTCATTTTCAACTAAGGACGTGATATCCACAACAAAGCCTTTGGAATTACACCATATGGATTTTTTTGGACCATCACAAATTATGAGTTTTGGTGGTAGCTACTATGCACTAGTAATTATTGATGATTTCTCTAGATATACGTGGACTTTGTTCCTCGATCTAAAAAGCGATGTTTTCAAATCTTTTAAAAATCTGGCCAAACAGCTTCAAAACCAATTTGATCATAAGATAGTGTATATTCACAACGATCATGGTGGAGAATTTGAAAACCACCTATTTGACAAGTTTTAAGAAAAGCATGGGATCCTACTAATGAGCAATATATTACTCACTATTCATAACCTTAATTTAGCATGATTGATGATTATTGGTGCCTAATTGACTTTGTTTCACATGGTTTAGTGTTTTAGACTTTATTGGACTAATATTCCTAAAATGATTTAATTTGGGATTATTTGGCCTGATTAAATCTATTATCATTTTCAGATAACATTTGGCACCAATGACATTTTGGGCATTATGGAAGTCGAGGATATGTGTTGAAGTGAAGATTGTATTTTTATTTTAGGAGTTGTTTTTATTGTAATTTAGCTTTCGGTCCATTGTTTAGGCCTAATTCAGTTTTATGTGTGTTGGAGGGGTTAAATTCGGATTCCCCACTCCAAACACACACACTTTCCTTTTCTTCACTTTGAAACACAAACACATTTTTTGCTTTCCCTCTTTTGCTCTTCTAGGTTTCACTCCTTCATTTTTCATTTTCCGTTTGTTCTTCCATTGCCAAAGAAGGCTAAATTTCTGGACTAAGTTCCTTTGGTAATGTATCACAACTCTTGAGTTTTGTCATTAATGTATTTTGGGTGTCTTTATTGTTGATTTTTTCTATCTTATTTGTGAATATAGTTTGCTTAATTCCATTGCTTAGAAACTGGTTGGTTGAGTTTATCTTCGCTTAGTTGATTTACTCTCTCTTGTGAATGAATGCTTAGTTCGTGTGAATTTGTTAATCGTTTCATGCTTTTACTAATTTCGCCTAGTTAGAGGGTTAGGTTCTGGAACTTTGAATTGATTATCACTTAGTTAATTGATTCTCAACAAATTCAGAAGTTAATGGTTAGAATCTAAAAGTAATCTTTTGAAATCGAGGATTGAGTTGTGAATAAACGAACCAAAGGGATTGAGCCATTTTATCATATTGTTATTTACTGTTTCTGAATTTGCTTATTGTTCATACTAATCCAAAAACAAAACCCCCCTTTGTGTGTGAGTATAAGGTGTTTGAATCTTTGCTTGAAAGATAATCCTTGAGAAATGACCTAGGAGTCATTTCCTAGTACTACAGTTCTTAATTGTTATATTATTTGCATTGAGTACGACCTCGATCAAATTTGGCGCCGCTGCCAGGGATTATTGATTCTTGTCAAAAGTTCTTAGTATAATTTAGTGTGAGTCTAAGAATAACCATTCTGTTTGAGTTTCAAAATCTGCCTGTAGCATTCACTGTTTGATGTTTGTTGTCTTGTTTAGATTTTGCTTGTTGGTTGATTCGGGTGTATGTTAGTTAATATAGTTGGATTGGAATTTTTGCATGAAACTTTGTTTCCACACTTCTTTCATCACATATTGAATACTGGATGCATCATTGTCAATCACTTTGTTGCTGGTTGAGAGATACAAATAAGTAGTGACTAGTTTTACTGTTGATTATCTATTTTTGGCATAACTTTGGAACCATTGATCAAAATTGGACATATTATATATGAATTTGGGGTAGAAAAGTCCAATGATTCTTTCTCTACAGACTGCATTTATAGAACCCACCCTGAAAATTCAAAAAGAGTCTGTTTACTATTTCTTTTTTATTTTACAAGGTTATTTTTCCAATTGTTTTGATTTTATTGCATTTAATTTAATTAGTTAGGCTTTGAGTTTTATCCTGAAACTTTTCGTGGATGTTTCCTATGGTATTAGGATTTTATTGATGTAACGTTTTGGTTGATCACTGAAATTTAAGATGTATTTCACTTACTGCCCTACATGGTTCTTACTGCTGCATTTAGTGCATGACTAGGGGAAATCCTAACTCTTTGCATCCAATAAATCCTAAAATTGATAGAAAATTTCATAGCTTGGTTAGATAAGTTTGGAATTTAAATTTAGATAGTGAGTCTTTTCATCTTAGCGTTAATCTACTTGATAGTGATATAAATTCTGTTGTTTCTATGCATTATGTTGCATACTCTGAAAATATGGGTGAACCACCTCCAATCCACGTGAGAGGACATTAAGGGAGCTGGCTGCACTTGATTTCACATATGAAAGCTTGTGTATCCAACATCCCAATGAGGATGTGCCATATATGCTCAAAACTGGACTAATCCATTTGTTGCCTAAGTTTCATGGACTTGTAGGTGAATGTCCTCATAAGCATCTTAAGGAGTTCCACATTGTATGTTCCACCATAAAGCCTCGTGATGTTCAAGAAAATCACATATGTTTGAAGGCATTCCCACATTCACTTGAGGGTGCTTCAAAAGATTGGTTGTATTACTTGGCCCCTGGTTCTATTACTAGTTGGGATGACCTGAAGAGAATCTTCATTGAAAAACTCTTTCCTGCCTCCAGGACCACTGCAATCAGAAAAAAATATTTATGGAATCAAACAACTACATGCAGAAGGTT
>NW_017727874.1:56137-62146 GCF_001865875.1 Lupinus angustifolius
GTGGATGTTTCCTATGGTATTAGGATTTTATTGATGCAAAGTTTTAGTTGATCACTAAAATTTAACATGTATTTCACTTACTGCCCTACATGGTTCTTACTGCTGCATTTAGTGCATGACTAGGGGAAATCCTAACTCTTTGCATCCAATAAATCCTAAAATTGATAGAAAATTTCATAGCTTGGTTAGATAAGTTTGGAATTTAAATTTAGATAGTGAGTCTTTTCATCTTAGCGTTAATCTACTTGATAGTGATATAAATTCTGTTGTTTCTATGCATTATGTTGCATACTCTGAAAATATGGGTGAACCACCTCCAATCCACGTGAGAGGACATTAAGGGAGCTGGCTGCACTTGATTTCACATATGAAAGCTTGTGTATCCAACATCCCAATGAGGATGTGCCATATATGCTCAAAACTGGACTAATCCATTTGTTGCCTAAGTTTCATGGACTTGTAGGTGAATGTCCTCATAAGCATCTTAAGGAGTTCCACATTGTATTTTCCACCATGAAGCCTCATGATTTCCAATAGGATCACATATGTTTGAAGCCATTCCCATATTTACTTGAGGGCGCTTCGAAAGATTGGTTGTATTACTTGGCCCCTAGTTCTATTACTAGTTGGGATGACCTAAAGAGAATCTTCCTTGAAAAATTCTTTCCTGCCTCCAGGACCACTGCAATCAGAAAAAAATATTTATGGAATCAAACAACTACATGCAGAAGGTTTATATGAATATTGGGAGAGATTCAAGAGACTATGTGTAAGCTGCCTCCATCATCAGATCTCTTAACAACTCATCCTGCAATATATCTATGGGGGTCTGAACAACATGGAGAGGAATATCATTGATGTTGCTAGTGGTGGTGGACTTGAAGATATGACCCCTTTTGAGGCTAGAGGTTTGATGGAGAAGGTGTCTTCCAACTCTCAATAGTTCAGTGCAAGAAGTAGTGATGCTATAGTGGTCAGAGGTGTCCATGATGTTGGTCACTCAACTTGCCATGGATCAGCAGAAACCTCCACTTGCAGCATGAGTTTGTGGTATTTGCACCACAACTGACCATTATGCTGATTTTTGTCCTTCTCTCTTGGAGCCCAAAACCAGTGACCATCCTGAGGCCTATGCTATAAATATTTACAACAACAGACCTCAACAACAACAGAATTATGATCCTTCATCAAGCAGATACAACCCTAGTTGGAGGAATCATCTAAATCTTAGATGGTCTGATCCTTCACAGCCTCATCCAGGGCAACCATTTCAGAATAATAATGTTGCACAAAATAGACCATATGTGCCTCCCCCAATCCAACAACAGAGGCAACAAGAAGTGATTAGTAATCCTGCACCTGCATCTAGTGAACCTTCATTATTAGAATTGGTGAGGCAAATGACATTGCAGCATATGCAATTCCAACAAGAGACCAGAGCTTCCATTCAGAGACAAGAGTCCTCCATTCAGAATTTGACCACCCAGATGGGACCAATGGCTACTTCATTAAACACATTGCACTCTCAGAATTCTGATAAGTTGCCTTCCCAAACTATGGTCAACCCGAAGAATGTGAGTGCCATCACTCTAAGGTCAGGCAAACAAATTGAAGTTGATCTAGATGCATCAAAAATGAAGAAACCAGTTTTACAAGAGACTGAGAACACTAGTGAACAAATTCTTGCTAGTGAACCTTCCACAAGTGTTGCACAACGATCTTCCATTCCTCTTCCATATCCTCCAAGAGCCATTCAAAGTAAGAGGATGGAAGAGGTAGACAATAAGATCTTGGGCACCTTTAGAAAGGTAGAGATGAACATACCTTTACTTGATGCAATCAAACAAATTCCATGATATGCAAAATTTCTAAAGGAGTTGTGCACTCACAAGAGAAGGCTCAAAGGTAATGAGTGGATCAGCTTGGGCAGATATGTTTCCACACTAATAGGTAAACCTGTTCCTCACATTCCTGAAAAATGTAAGGACCCAAGTACTTTTGTTGTACCTTGCATAATAGGTAATAGTAAATTTGAGAATGCCATGTTAGATCTAGGTTCTTCGATTAATGTTATGCATATTTCTGTTTTCATGTCTCTTTCACTTGGACCTATGCAACCCACTAGGGTAGTGATTCAATTAGAAAACAGGAGTACTGCCTATCCTGCTGGTTTGATAGAGCATGTCTTGGTTCGGGTTGGTGAACTTATTTTTCCTGTTGATTTTTATATTCTCGATATGGAAGAGAGATCCTTTCGTAACACAAATCCTATTATTTTGGGGAGGCCATTTTTGAGAACAACCCGAACCAAGATAGATGTCCATGCTAGAACATTGCCTATGGAGTTTGGTGATATCGTGGTCCGGTTTAATATTTTTGATACTAGGAAGTATCCATCTGAGGAGCATTGTATGTTTCATATTGATTTACTTGATGAGTTAACTAATGAGCATATCTCTGATTTTCTTAATGATTTTGATTCTATGTCATTGATAGACTCATACACTTGTCATACATGCACTGATTCTGAAATGTGTAATTCTTGTATTAATAAATTTATACATATTTCTATTGATCCAAATGTTGTTGAATCAGATTGCACTAACCTAATTGCTGCAGACATCATACATCAATCTGATTTACTTGTTCAGGTGCAGGCTGCAGAATCTACGTCTACTACTTTGGTTCCATCTATTTTGCAGGCACTTGTATTGGAGCTTAAACCTTTGCCTGAAAACCACAAGTATGCTTACTTAGAGGATGATGAGAAGCTCCCTGTTATGGTTTCCACCTCCCTTGATGTTGATAAAGAGGAGAACTTGTTGCAAGTGCTAAAGAAGCATAAGAAGGCAATTGGTTGGACCTTAGCTGATATTGTTGGTATTAGCCTATCCATGTGTATGCACAAGATACTCTTGGAAGATGGAGCTAAACAAGTGAGGCAACCACAAAGGAGACTCAATCCAATCATCCTTGAGGTTGTGAAGAAAAAGGTCACAAAGCTTCTTCAACCTGGGATCATATATCCCATTTATGATAGTCATTGGGTGAGCCCAGTTCAAGTGGTTAAAGAAAACAGGAATTACAGTGGTGAGAAATGAGAGGGATAAGCTGATTCCTATGAGAGTGCAGAATAGTTGGAGAGTTTGCATTGATTATAGGAGGCTCAACCAAGTAACAAGAAAGGATCACTTTCCTTTGCCATTTATTGATCAGATGCTTGAGCGCTTACAAAGTAAATCTCATTACTGTTTTTTGATGGTTTTTCTGGGTACTTCCAGATCCATATTGCTCTTGAGGATTCACCTGACTCTTTGGCACTTTTGCCTATAGGAGGATGCCTTTTGGCCTATGCAACGCCCCTGGTACATTCCAGCGGTGTATGGTGAGCATTTTCAGTGATTTTTTAGAAAATTGCGTAGAGGTATTTATGGATGATTTTAAAGTCTATGAATCTTCATTTGTTGCATGTTTGGATAGTCTGGATAGAGTTCTTCATAAATGCATTGAAACTAACCTTGTTCTGAATTACGAAAAATTCCATTTCATGGTAGAGCAGGGCATAGTTTTGGGGCATGTGATCTCAAATAAGGGAATTGGAGTAGATCCTTCCAAGATAGATGTTATTTCACAATTGCCTTACATTTCTTGCTGCGAGAGGTTCGTTCTTTTCTTGGTCATGCAGGTTTCTATCGCATGTTCATTAAAGATTTCAGCAAGAAGGCTCTTCCAGTATCTAATCTGTTGCAAAAGGAGGTGGCCTTTGATTTTGATGAGAGATGTATGGAGGAATTTGATTGCCTCAAGACAGTCTTGACCATCACTCCTATTATCCAGGCACCTGATTGGACGGTCCATTTTGAGCTGATGGGTGATGCTTCTAATTATGCATTGGGGGATGTCCTTTCTCAAAAACTGGACAAACTGCCTAGGATAATTTGTTATGCTTCAAGAACCTTAGATGCTGCACAAGCCAATTACACCACAACTTAAAAAGAACTTTTAGCTATTGTATTTGCTCTAGATAAGTTTAGGTCTTATTTGCTTGGTTCTAGAATTGTTGTTTTCACTGACCATGCAACTTTAACGTTTCTATTAAAGAAAGCTGATTCCAAACCAAGGCTGATTAGATGGATGCTCTTGTTCCAAGAGTTTGATTTGGAGATCCGTGATAGGAGTGGAGCACAAAATTTGGTGGCTGACCATTTGAGTAGGATTGAGGGAGCTGTTGATATGATTTTCCTGATGAACAACTTTTGAATATTTCAATTTCATTCCCTACCCCTTGATTTTCTAACATTGTTAATTGTTTGGTTGCATCTGTTTTTCCTCCACTTGCATTTAGAGCTCATAATGATAAACTTAAGAGTGATGCTTAATATTATGTTTGGGATGATCCCTATTTGTGGAGATTGTGTACTGACCAAGTTACTGGAAGATGCATTCCAGATCATGAGATTGAGTCAGTCCTTCAGTTTTTCCATTCTTATGCAGTGGGTGGCCATATTGGTATCCAAAGGACAACACAAAAGGTGCTTGACTCTGGATTTTATTGCCCCACCATCTTCAAAGATGCGTGGAAGATTTTTAGCACTTGTGAGCAGTGTCATAGAGCAGGTGGTACTCTTTCTTGGAGACAAGAGATGCCTAAACAAGCTATGTTATTTTGTGAGGTGTTTGATGTATGGGGTATTGATTTCATGGGCCCCTTTCCTGTTTCTTTTGACTTTTACTATATTATACTTTCTATTGATTATGTTTCTAAATGGGAGGAAGCTAAGGCCACTAGGACTAATGATGCTCGAGTTGTTATGGATTTTGTTAGGTCTCACATTTTTTGCAGGCTTGGCATACCCAGAGCCATTGTTAGTCACCAAGGCTCCAACTTCTGCAATAGATCCATGCAAGATATGCTCAAGAAATATGGGGTTGTTCATATAATTTCAACATCTTATCACCCTCAATGTATTGGGTGAGCTGAGATTTCAAACAGAGAGATAAAGATGATTTTGGAGGAGATGGTGCAGCCTAACAGAAATGATTGGAGCAATAGACTTGAGGATGCTCTTTGGGCACATAGAAATGCTTACAAGGCACCCATAGGGATGTCCCCTTACCGGGTTGTCTTTGGTAAAGAATGTCATCTTCTTGTAGAGATAGAGCATCGTGCATATTGGGCTGTGAAAACTTGTCACTTGGCTCTTGATCAAGTTGGTGAAGAAAGAAAGCTCCAATTGAATGAACTCGATGAGATCCCCTATGAGAACTCTAAGTTCTACACAGAGAAGACCAAAAGATTCCATGATAACTTGATTTCTAGAATTGAATTTTTGAATGGTTAAAAAGTATTGTTGTACAACTCTAGGCTTGGACTCATGAGTGGTAAGCTTCATTCTAGGTGGATTGTTCCTTTTGTTGTTACTAATGTGTTTTCTAATGGTGCTATAGATATCAAAAGTGAATCCAAAGATAAGAGCTTCAAGGTTAATGGGCATCGCCTCAAGTCTTTCCTCACAAATCCTTCCTTAGTGGATGAACTTATGGAGGAAGACTCATTAGTTGAACCCACTTTCCTCCCTCCATGAATCAGGGAGTTTTCCTTTCTCTTCTCTAACTTTTTATTGCACTAGACCAATTCCATTGATTGATATGTATGGCTAGATTTTTTTATTGTGCTACATTGGGAGATTGTGTAGTTTAAGTGTGGGGGGAGACTATTGTAGGTTGCAGGTTTTGTTGATGCATGCTTTTCTTTGACTTTTAGGTTTTGCTTAGGTTTGGGCATTTTATCTCCTACTTTCATTCACTTAAGTCTTGATATCATGTGGTATGAATCCATGCAATTATGTATATCAAGTTGCTTTTGAGAATTAAAAGGTTGAAACAATTGTGATAGACTTGTCCCTTGTGAGAATTTGAGCCTTAATTGTGGATGGATTGCTGTATGCCATCTAATATTCTTTCATGTGTGATTGCACTCTTGATTACTTGCACTCTAGAACTTGACTT
>NW_017727874.1:62246-63052 GCF_001865875.1 Lupinus angustifolius
TATAAGCCTACCTTGAACGAATTTATCCTTTGATAGCCCCTTTGAGACTTTGACCTCTTTCATTATTATTTAGCTCATTACAAGCTTATAAGTGAAAAAACCATGATTGTCCTAACCTTAGGGGATTTTGGAGCTTTGGATTTGTTTTGGGAATGGGTATTAAGTAAGAAAGGGTGCATTGTTCTTCAAATCTTGTGGATTCTTGGTTATGTCTTAATGATGGTTGATACAATTGTATACATAAGTGTTCATAAAAAAACGAAAAAAATAAAAGAAAAACAACAAAAAGAGAAACAAAAGTGGATAAAAGGTTGAGTAAGACAAAGAAGAATGGAATTAGAGATTTGGTCTTATTTTGGGTTGATTTTTGCTTACTTTTTACTTATTCCTCATTTCGCTTATATTCCATTTGGTTTTAACTACATATCCCATATTTATCCTACCTTGTCCTTGGCCCCATTACAACCTTGAAAAGTCCTTTTGATCTTTATGTGCATGTGCTTAGAGTTGATGTTAGAGGCTTGTCAAGTCTATGGTTGTGTTTGTTTTCATGAAGTGCTTTGAGTGTAAACACATGCAACCTAAGACACATGAGTGTAAACACTTTAGAGAGTATATCTTGTGAGATTCTATCATTGTTGTGACTCGCCTCTTGGTTTGATTGGTTTCATGGCATACTTGAATTCATTGGATGATATTCATGGATATCTTGATTTTATTCTTTTACTCTTGTATGTTTGAATTTGCCCATTTCATTGCATTTCCTAGATTTCATTGTGAAATATGTGATTTTCTTAGGTTTCTAG
>NW_017727874.1:63152-91449 GCF_001865875.1 Lupinus angustifolius
GCAATATATTACACACTATTCATAACCTTAATTTAGCATGATTGATGATTCTTGGTGCCTAATTGACTTTGTTTCACATGGTTTAGTGTTTTAGACTTTATTGCATTAATATTCCTAAAATGAGTTAATTTGAGATTATTTGGCATGATTAAATCTATTATCATTTTCATATCAAATTTGGCACCAATGTCATTTTGGATATAATGGAAGTCGAGGATATGTGTTGAAGTTAAGATTGTATTTTTATTTTAGGAGTTGTTTTTATTGTAATTTAGCTTTGGGCCCATTGGTTAGGCCCAATTCGGGTTTATGTGTGTTAGAGGGGTTAAATTCGGATTTCCCACTCCAAATACACACACTTTACTTTTCTTCACTTTGAAACATAAACACATTTTTCGTTTCCCTCTTTTGCTATACTAGGGTTTCACTCCTTCTTCATTTTTCATTTTCGGTTTGTTCTTCCATTGCCATGGAAGGCTAAATTTCTGGACTACGTTCCTTTGGTAATGTATCACAACTCTTGAGATTTCTTCTATCTTAATTTTGAATATGGTTTTCTTAATTCCATTGCTTAGAAACTAGTTGGTTGAGTTTATCTTCGCTTAGTTGATTTACTCTCTCTTGTGCATGAATGCTTAGTTCGTGTGAATTTGTTAATTGTTTCATTCTTTTACTGATTTCTCCTAGTTAGATGTTTAGGTTCTGGAACTTTGAATTGATTATCACTTAGTTAATTGATTGTCAACAAATTCGGAAGTTAATGGTTGGAATATGAAAATAATCTTTTGAAATCGAGGATTGAGTTGTGAATAAACGAACCAAAGGGATTTAGCCATTTTATCATATTGTTATTTACTGTTTCTGAATTTGCTTATTGTTCATACTAATCCAAAAACAAAACCCCCCTTTGTGTGTGAGTATAAGGTGTTTGAATCTTTGCTTGAAAGATAATCCTTGGGAAATGACCTAGGAGTCACTTCCTAGTGCTACAGTTCTTAATTGTTATATTATTTACATTGAGTACGGCCTTGATCACCTACATTAGTAATCGGCTCCTCGAACCCCTCAACAAAATAGAGTTGTTGAGATGAAAAATCGAATACTAGAGGAGCTAGCTAGGACAATGCTAAATGAAAGCAACGTCCCTAAGTATTTTTGGGTCGATGCGATGCATATTGCTTGCTATGTAATTAACCGAGTTCTACTTAGGCCTACACTCTTAAAAACACCATTTGAATTGCTAAAAGACCGAAAAACTAACATTTCACACTTGCATGCTTTTGGATGTAAATGCTTCATATTGAATAATTTTAAAAGATTACTAGGAAAAATTGATTCGAAAGTTGACGAGGAAATATTTTTGGGGTACTCTATTCGTAGTAAAGCATCTCGAGTCTTTAATAAATATACTATGCATGTTCAAGAGTTTGTCCACATAAAATTTGATGAATCTTCTCCGAAATAGTAGAGGAAGGTTGTGTGTGATGACGTTTCAGGTGCGCTGGAAAATGCATACACATAGAATATGGATACTGAGAACGAGGTTCAGGATGATCAAGAGCTAAATGAAGATCATCATGAAATGTCTATGGTGTGGAAGACAAAGAAATATCATTCACTTGACATGGTTGTAGGTGGTATCTCAACGGGACTGGTAACCCAAAACTCTCTGCGAAAATTTTATAATTTTGTAGCATTTGTGTCTCAAGTCGAGCCTAAGACTATAAACGAGGCCTTAGAGGATGAACACTAGGGTATAGCTAAGCAAGAAAAGCTAAACCAGTTTGAGCGTAATAACGTATGGGACTTGGTCCCTAATCCTAAAGATCATCATGTAATGGGCACAAAATGGGTCTTTAAAAATAAATTGGATGAGTCTGGTTTGATTATACGAAATAAGGCATGCCTAGTTTCCAAAGGGTATAATCAAGAAGAGGGCATCGACTATGACGAAACCTATGCCCCTATTGCAAGGTTGGAGGCTAATCAAATCTTACAAGCCTTTGCATCAATTATGAACTTCAAACTCTTTAAAATGGATGTAAAGAGTGCCTTCTTGAATGGATATATTCAAGAAGAGGTGTATGTAAATCAACCGCACGATTTTGAAAATCATAAATTCCCTAATCATGTTTATAAACTCAAAAAGGCTTTATATGATTTAACAAAAGCTCCAAGAGCTTGGTATGATAGATTGAGTAGTTTCTTATTAGAAAAGGGATTTGAAAGGGGCAAATTTGATACAACTCTTTTTATACAAAAATCAGAAAATAATGTGTTACTAGTACAATTTATGCATATGACATAATATTTGGTGCTACTAACGATTTGCTTTGTAAGGCATTTTCTGAACTTATGGAAGGGGAGTTTGAAATGTCGATGATGGGTGAACTGACATTCTTTCTAGGACTACAAATAAAACAAATGAGCAGCGGGATATTCATTCACCAAACAAAATATTGCAAGGAACTTCTGCAAAGATTCGAGATAGATAAATGTAAAGAAGCGACAACACTTATGGCATCATCCTGCTACCTCGATAAAGACGAAAAAGGTAAAGCAATTGAGGTAACAAAATATCGTGGGATAATTGGTTCTTTATTGTATATAAGTGCTAGTCACCCCGATATAATGTTTAGTGTATGTATGTGTGCAAGATATCAGTGCTCACCAAAGGAATCTCATTTTAGTGCTGTAAAACGTGTTATGAAATATCTTAAAGGAACAATATCTATGGGTTTATGGTACCCCAGGGATGATTCTTTATCCCTAATGGGATATTCTGATTCTGACTTTGTGGGATGCAAGTTAGACTAGAAAAGTACTAGCGGGACTTGCCACCTTCTAGGGAGCTCCCTAGTGTCATGGTATAGTAAGAAGCAAGTTTGTGTTGTTTTGTCTACCGCCAAAGCCGAATATATTGTTGCAGGCGTATGTTGCACTCAGATTCTATGGATTAAGCAACAACTACCAGACTTTGGCTTAAAACTAGTAAAAATTCCTATAAAATACGAGATCACTAGTGCCATAAATCTATCAAATAACCCTACTCTACATTCTAGAACTAACCATATAGAGATTAGACATCACTTTTTAAGAGATCATGTACAAAAAGGTAACTGCATACTAGAATTTGTTGAAACCTCGAAGCAATTAGCAGATATTTTCACCAAGCCCCTTCCAGGGATACATTCTTTGTGTTACATAGAGAACTTGGCATACTTGATGAAAAATATCTATCCTAATTTGCCTAAGGTAATTATGTGTCTTTGCTTGATATTTATTATATGCTTATGAATGATATATGTTATGAATGCATTCTTCCTTGTTTAGATTATCTTCATGAATATTTTTATGCTCTCATAGTGTGTCAAATTCCTGTAGGTTTGTGTCTTAGCAATAGAACTCTATTTATACTCTAGAAATCTACAAAATACACTGAAATCTGTGATAAGTGCTGTCAATAATCGATTTTTCTGTGCCTCAATCGATTAATTTGAGTTATAGTAGCCAAAAGAAAATTTCATCTTACGAAGTAATCGATTAACACCTATTTTAATCGATTACCTGGGCTCAATTTTTTGAAAATCTGAAAATTATCTCCTGATTAATCGATTAACGCCTAAACTCAATCAATTACCTAGGCTCCAAAATTTCAAATTTTGAAAAACTTTAAGTTGGTTAATCGATTAAGCTACTGTAGATAATCAATTAACGTCAATGCTATATCATATTCAAGTGACGTTTCTGGGTCATTCTTCATTTAGAACCCTAATCCTCTTTGCTTCCCCCCTTCTGGATTTTTTTCCCAAAATTGAGTGTTCCTAAAGAGATCATTAGCAATTTCGGTTCATACCTCATAGTTCCATTTCTTTACAACCCTAAATCTCTACCCAATCCGTATCTTCACCGTATTTCCCTCTATAGAAACCCTAAACCTCAAATTCAAAAAAATCGATTATCAAATCAATTAATTCATTGTTATACCGGCAAGATGAGTGAACGAAGGAGCATGAGAGTGAAGCACACCGCCGAGCGTGCGAGACGCGGAGAAAAAGGCAAAGCAGGGTCATTATCTGTAGAAAATCGACTCTTACACTATTTGATTGCATACATATTGGTTTAGAGAAATACCAACCATGCTCAACCCACCATCAACATTCTGAAGCTTATGTTCGCCATTCGAGAAGGCATTATGGTAAACTGGCCTTCGGGGATTCTGAAAGTTATGCATGGCATAGCTTCATCTTCATCGAGATTGCTCGCAGATGGGATATTCATCTCTTGTATCATTGACTACTACGAGATTGACACCACACATGTGGACACTATCATGACTAACTCCCGAGAGTATCTTGTTGGTGATCATCTGATTCAAAAAATGGACATCTATAAATATGACAATGAATGGAAATATCAAGAAGATCATACTGCCAGAGTGAATAAGGATATGCCAACTGAAGATAATGCTGCAAATCCTAGTGAGTTTATCCCCGAGCAACCACCTACCGAGGCATTTGTTGAGCCTTAGAAACCATCGTTTGGGCTTGCTCACCTGGATGCTATGGAACAACGCCTCAATGTGCGTATTGTTGGACATTTTCAGACTATGAGGGATTCCAAGGTCGCTGAATTTCAGCAGCAGCAGTAGAGGCTATCCGAAGATCTAGAACGCATCATTTAGGTCGTACGTGCAACCCGTGGCTCATTCCCATCACCACCTACACAAGATTAGCCTAGATAGGATTGTCTAGTGTGTGTCTAGGTGTGTGTGTGTTATGCCTTGGTGATTTATTTTGATGTTGACTATGTTATGGTTGTATTTTGTTGTTCTTTCTATTGAACAATATGTACTAGTTTATTACACTTACTCTTATGGTTTGTAAAACTTTGTTGTTAATTTGGATCATGTTTACAAGTTATTGTGTTATCCTTTGATGTTATCTAATGTGTATATCTAATATTGAATGATTGATATGCTCTGGATATTGCAAAATCATTATCTTTGATCATTCTATGGAACTTATGTTGAACTTACACAACTAGATAAATCTCGCAATCAATTCTGTCATAATCTGTTTTATTACTATATAATCGATTAACTCCATATAATAATCGATTGATGCTAAACTCTATGCACATGTTCAAGAGAATATTTTTAGGCTGCTTAATCGATTATCCTTGATTAATTAATCGATTAATAGTAATAAATTGTGTATATCTTTCCTTACTTTTGGCTTTTAATATCATAATTCATTTAAATTAGAAAAACCATTTTTAATGATTTTAATCAATTAACCCAGTTTGTAATCGATTAAGTCATGTTTAAATCCTTAATAAATTAAGGAAAGTCATAATCGATTAAATGGAGTTACAAAAGCTAACCTCCCAGGATTTCTGCTTATTAATCGATTAAGTAAGCTTTTAATCAATTAAGTCATAACTGAAATTTTTTTTTCAAGAGACCCGTTAATCGATTAACATGGCAATTTAATCGATTAATATCAGTTGTATCAGTTATGAACTAATTCTGTTATTTTGCAACATAATAATCAGTTTTAAGGCAATGCTTTTTACAATTTCATTGAGTATCGAAAATTACTGAGAGAAAAGAAAAACAAAGATCTATGCAAACATATTTTGTCCATCTTCAAGTCATCAAACAAAGGAATTGTTTTAGTATTTGTCATCATCAAAAAGGAGGAGATTGAAATGGTTAACAGTCAAAGGATACCATTATAACCGACCTACGAAATTTTGACGAAGACAAGGTCTTATATGGAAGCTTGAAGACTTGGACATCTAAATAAATAACATACCAACAACTCAAGGTCATCATCATAGAATCTAAGATTGCTTTTTACATTCTAGAGTCTAAGATAATTGCCTAGTATTGAGTCTTAGGGTAGGTAAACCTAAGATGGAAGTGTCTCACAAAGAGTCGAAAATAAAAAACGCATAAAATGAGGCAGAACATCTATATATATATATATATATATATGTATATGTATATATATATATGTATATGTATATGTATATGTATGTGTATGTTTATGTATATGTATATGTATATGTATATGTATATATATGTATATGTATATGTATATGTATGTGTATGTTTATGTATATGTATATGTATATGTATATGTATATATATGTATATGTATATGTATATGTATGTGTATGTTTATGTATATGTATATGTATATGTATATGTATATATATGTATACCTAGTGGGTTGACTCTTTGAAGTTTTTCTCGCAAACTTTTTCATGAATGAAAAGAGAGAAAAGAAAGAGTCTTTTCAATGTGCCAACATTTTTCATTTAGTTGAAATACCTTGCATGATTTCTACACTTGGTTCTTAGGGCTGGTTGTGAGATCATTCTGCCAAGGGTTATACAAGAGTCGATTTAATCTTGCGTGCAAAGAGTAACTCAGCCAAATTCAGTAAAGTTGAGGATAATTCTCATGGTGGGTGGTATCATCACAAGTTGAGAATTAGGGATCTTCACATGACATGGAGTCTTGATTCGAGCAAAGAGTGCCACTTGTGGCCAGATTGCGCAAATGGTGTGGTATCCAAGTAGGCGTAGATAGATGTCAAACTGAGGTTGGTGGCTCAATGGTTTCAAGAAGGAAGTTTTTGTCTAGGAATATTGGAAGTGTGTTATTAACCGAATTACATTTCTAATAGTGAAGAAAAATCTATCACATCAACCGGGAGGCCAGGAAGTAGTTTACAAGTGGACCCGTAAATAAACCAGGATAAAATCCTCGAGCACAATTTTCTCTTTCCCTATCTCTTTAAGATTTTTTCTTTACTAATCTCTATGTTTAAATTGCATTCTGTGATTAATTGTTAATCTGCTGATAATCACGAATCAATATCGAGTTAGTAAAGATCTAGATTCATCACTTTTTTGCAAAGCAAGAAAACTGTTTTTTAAAGAGTAACAACAAGTATCATCGATTAACGTACTGATTATAATCGATTAATAGCATTGTCCTTAATCAATTAACCATGTTGATAATCACTTAACTGCAGCAGCTTTGTATTCTGCACAAATATCGGAAAAGCGGGATTAGTGATCCGCTACACCTATTCACCCACCTCTAGGTGTAATCTTACCTCACTAGTATCCAACACCCAGCTCAGTGAAGATTCATTCCTCAACACTAGTCCTAGCCTAAAACCAAATTAGCACATGGGAATATGAATTAGGAAAGTCTATTAATGATTTCTAGCCGAAAACCGAATTAGCACATGGCAATATGAATTAGGAAAGTTTATTAATGTGTTTTACTCTTTGATTCACGTGGGAATTGGGGCATGGCTGATACCCTATTTGTAACCAAATTGCATATGGAAATAAACAATTCATATATTATTTGGAAATTATCCATTGCTTATGAGTTTCTCCTAGTTTCTTGGTTGAACCAAGACAATTTCTTATCAAGGTTCCTTTCCTTGTGGCGAACTTCCTTAGGCTTATCAAGTATCCAAGCTTGTGGTGCCCCCATCCTTCAATCTATTCCACGTTCTTTTATCAATCTTATCACCTTTCAATTCTCGGCCATAATACCTCACAACAAGCATATCCCACAATCATAATCAACCCACAAACGACCACGACGAAACCACTTCCAAAAACACCCAAACCACTTCAAACCTTTACTCACACCTCCACGGCCAAAATACCTACACCAAACAATAAACACAATTCCCAGACCCTCACCAGCAAGCCACAACCAAAAACCTCCTCAAACTTCCATAAACCAATACTAAACAGATACCCCTATGCCTCGGCCAAAATACACAATCAAAAATTCAAAAACAAGTTTAAAGTGCAAATTCCATATTTTGTCTTAAAATGACTTACATTCAAGAACAATCGAAAGTACTTTAGAGTTCTTTCCAAAAGGGATTCTATCAAAAATAACTTCCATTAAAATACTAATATCGCTTGTTTCTTTTCATGGTTTAGTAGTATACCAAATGTATATTATAACTATTTTTCTTGGAGAAAAATAAAAAGTTTGCAAGTTAGATAAATCTTTATATGGTTTTAAGAAAACACCATAATAATGACATGAAAATTTTGACATTTTAATTGTTGTCTAGAATAGATTTAAGGTAAATGAAAGTAATGTAGTTATTACAAATATGAAAATAACATTTGCACTATTATATGGTTAAAACATTCTTAGTATTATTTTTATGAATGTTGTGAAATCAATAATGTTTAACAACTTTGATATAAAATACCTTAGAGAAGTGAATGCAATCCTCGGTACTACAATCACTAGGTCAAACGAGGGAATTGCTTTGGATCAATCTCGCTACATTGAGAAGATTCTAAAGAAATGTAAATACTTTGACTATAAACGTACATTATCACCATGTGATCCTAGTTTAATCTGATTAAGAACACTTGTGAAGGCGCGAGACAAAATGAGTATGAGAGCATCATTCAAAACCTTCAGTACGACACTGATTGTACTAGACCTAACATTGCATATCTTGTGGGACTATTATGCAAGTTTAGCAGTATACCTAGTATAGAGCGTTGACGCATTATAGAGAGGGTCAAGAGGTACCTTAAGAGAACCCTGCAGCTAAAGGATATAGCGACACAAATTGGAGAAAAGCATTGTCTATATATTTAGCATAGTTGGAGGAGCTACTTCTTGGAAGTCAAAGAAAAAAGTTATATTGGCTCAAACCACTAGGAAATTTAAGATGATATCAGTAGTGACAGCTCGTGAGGAAGCATGTTAGTTAAGAAGCTTACTAGAATAGACCCCATTATGGAAATACCAATACCAGTTATGTTGATTCACTGGGATAGTACCATGACTATTACAAAAATTAAGAACAATTATTATAATGGTAAGAGACGACAAACACATCCACTATTACACAGCCACTCTCTATGTAGTTATTAAAGTGGATCATGTATGTATTAATGAAAATTTAGCCAATCCTTTAACAAAAGAATAATCTAGAGAGAAAGTCATAAAACAATCTAAACGGATGGCACTACTAACCTAAGAACAATTCCCACATTTCCCAATTGTCTATTTAAACACACTATTAAAACAATTGTCACATGCCTAATTTTCGAATGAAGGTTCGTGAAAATATAAATGCTATCTATATATTGGATTAAAGGTCCTTGTTACATCTTACCCCCAATTAGAAGCATTTCATGGGCCTTGGGGACTATCATACTGGGCAATGGTAGTGGGTTATATATGTGTCCTGTAAATCCTAATTAAGTGTATTAGAACTTATAATCATAATATCTAATAACATATTGGTAGTTGATCAACGCTCTTACAGACGTATACACAAGTAGTCGAACCTCATTAAAAAAACTCTTATCTTCTTCCATATTCTTTATTCTTCATTCTTTAATTGATTGATGTTGATATTGTAGCTTGCAACAATTCTAAATGGCACGAAATAATACTTACTGGCTGAGTCACGACTAGATCACTCTCTTTAAGACATTTCGTGGCACTGCCCAAATGTGCAATTAGACTATCAACCATGTCGTTCCCAGGATAAAACAGCCTAGATCTCTGTTATCAAATTCTTACTATACTGTAAGAACTAATCTCGAAGACACCCACCAAAATATGGCTACTAGTGCCAATTCTCGAAATTCCCACAATATGGCTACTTGTGCCAATTCTTTTCCACGATCTAACTACCAGTGTCAGCACTCAAAATGCCCACAATATGGATACTCGTCGCAATTCGTTTCCCTCAATCTGACTACTAGTGTTAGTTCTCGAAAATTCCCACAATTTCGCTACTTGTGCCAATTCTTAGTACCACGAAAAGAAAGGGGGAGAAGTTTACTGGATATGCATCAACGGAAAATATGAGGGAGAAAAAAAAAGTTGAATGAAAGCGCATTTACTTGGGACAAGAAACTATGAATGAGGAGGCTTCTATTTATAACATGGGATTTTTTCCAAGTTCCTCATCTCTCATATGATGGACTTGGGAGTTGTTTTTTTTCTTAACAACTCTTCTGTGTGGGACTTGGTAGTTTTTTAGATTTCACACCCAAAAGATCCCACTAATGGCTTCCAACAAACCGAGTTCAAACAATCCCACTCTTGAAATTAAAAAACGATTTCCGAGAATTTTTGTGGTCTCAATAAGATTATGCATAAACAAAAGTATCAATCGACATGCACCTTTGCATAGTGAGTAAGATCTAGATTTTACTAGAGTGAATCATAGTCTTTAGCTCTATCTCCGACATCAAACCACACAACATTTTCAAAGGTGTATGATGTAAAGTCAATGTGTTAAAGGCCACACACGTTTATCTCAATATAGTGAACGCTCTAGAAACTTATGCCCCAAACTTTCATAGGAGTCTATCAAGGGTACTGTTGTAGCCTAGGTACTCCACTCCAACTTAAGTATAGATCTCATTAAGAGTATAACTCATCCTTACATATGTTGCAGGAATCATGCTTCTCATAATTTTATAGCATGTTCATTCTCATATCACTTCACAACTTATTATTACCCTTTGAACCTATTTCCTGGGATCTCTAGTTAGTTAGGTCGTGTTACCATCATGATTGATCCTCGTTCTAAGGGCAATAGTATCATACTCTTAGAAGTATTATGGACTTTCTCTATAGCAAGTCCTTTCGTAAATGATCCACTCTAACAACTCATGTGGAGAGTAACTCTCTAATGGTATTCTACTTATGACGTATATGTCGTTTCTTACCGTTATAAAAGAGGTTCTCAATTTTTGCAACAGTCACGGTACTATCATAATGAATCACCATAGCAGGTATCAGTTTTTCCCAAAGGGGAATCTCTGTAAGCAAACTTCTCAGCAAACTAGCTTATTCACTAGCTATTACTAGTGCTATAATCTTAGCTTCCATAGTGGATTGAGCCAAATAGTCCGTTTCTTTGACTTCCAAGAAACAGACCAACCAACTATGTTAAATATATAGCCACTGGTTGCTTTGGAATCATCTGAAAGAGTGTTCCAATCAGCATTGCTGAATCCTTCTAGGAGAGCTGGAAATCTTCGGTCATGACATCCAAGGTTTATTGTTTTCTTAAGGTATCTCATTACCCTTTCTATAGCATGCCAATGCTCTATACTAGGTCTATTGGTAAACCTACATAATAATCCTATAACATAGGCAATATCGGGTCTAGTGTAACCTATGGTGTACCGAAGGCTGCCAATAATGCTAGTGTAACACCCCAGTTCTGACATGCGACCTCCCAGACCCATGGATATTTTGGATGTGCCACCCATTAAGCTTAACTATTCCCTACAGTATTTTATTCCCCTCCCAGAAAAGCCTTCCGCGACTCGAACCCAGGACCTCAGGGATATATAGTCACTATACCACCGAGTCGCTACGATTAAGTTGCCTCATAGTTTTCTTTCTTCTCTATATAGCACTACACTTTCTTTACTTAGCCACTAATGCTCCTCTAATTCTCACTTTTTGTTTCTATTCACGAGATAACAAATAATGGCATGGAATATGATGCTTTTCCAATGCATGAGTGTCTCTATTTATAGAAGGGTTTAAGAGGAGTTATTAGAGAAAGTAACTCCTCCACTTTCACGGAAACAACCCATGAAGTGAGAGGGGAGAGAGTTAACAATACCCTCACTAGTTTGATCCATCAATTGCCAACCATCATCACATTACGCACTTTCATTCAAACTAGTAACTTCCAAGAACATGGACCACTAATTAGAATTACTCTAACAATCTCTCTCATGGTCCATGTGATGACTTGATGATTAATGACTTAAATTGCGCATTTTAATTGAACCTTACAAATCATCATCCTTAATTGATTTGAAATGGTTGAACCATGGCAATCACAAATTATATGAGGTAACCTGATCCCTTCCATGTATCACAACCAACTCAACTCAACCAACTTTAATTTGAGTCTTCATTCGCCTTTCGAAAACTCGCCAAGTTATCGCATTAAAACTATAGAAGTACTTTCTTTAATATGAATAACTTAAACTTTAATTACGGAAATGAAACTTTCATTGAATTCAAATATATCATACAATGATAAGCAAACATCTATACATGTATATATACATAAGGTAATATCATAGTAACATGGACTTGTCTATAATGCCCATCCTTTCTACACGGCCAATGTACATTTTGGGCGGCAATCCCGTAGTTAACGGATCTGCTACCATTAGATTGGTACCAATATGCTCTATAGACATTTTCTCATTTCGTACTTCTTCTTTAACTGACATCAACTTTAAATCCATATGTTTGGTACCTCTCAAATACCTGTCATTCTTAGATAAGAATATAGCTGCAGAATTATCACAATAAAACTTAGCGATCTAGCTACACTGTCTATAATGCCAAGCCCTAAAGTAAAGTTGCACAACCACAATGCATGATTTGTGGCCTCAAAGCCTGCTGCAAATTCAGCCTCCATGGTGGATGTAGCAATCATAGATTGTCTACCACTTCTCCATGAAATGACTCCTCCAGCCATTAGGAAGATATATTCAAACGTGGATTTCCTTGAGTCCATACATCCTACATAGTCTGAATTTGAATAACCGATCACCTCAAGGTGATATGACTTTCTATACATGAGCATGTGATCTTTAGTGCCTTGAAAATATTTGAGAACCTTCTTTGCAGCCTTCTAGTGGTCCATTCCAGGGCTACTTTGATATTGGCCTAATATTCTAACAACAAAACTGATATCCTACCGAGTGCATGTCTGAGCATACATTAACCTTCCAACCACTGATGTATAGGGAATTGGTTCCATTTCCTTACATTCCAAATCATTCATTAGACATTGCTTTTCCCTGAATTTGTTCCCTTTCTAGATTTGAACTATCCATGTGGAGCACTTTTCCATTCTAAATCACTCTAATAACTTATTGATTTATCCTCTCTGAGACAATCCTAACTATCCTTGTGATCTATCATAGAATATTTCTATTCCTATCACATAGGATGCCTCACCCACTATCTTTCATGTAGATACATTGTTCAACAGTGTTTTCCACAAACCCATATGACGTAATGGTATCATTAAACTTTATATACCTCTGTCTAGAAGCTTGTTTAAGTCCGTATATTGACTTATTTAATTTACACAATAGACTTTCCTTTCTTGTGGTCACGAACCCTTCAGGTTGCTTCATAGAAACTTTCTCGTTTAAGTCACCATTCAGAAAAGCGGTATTTATGTCCATTTTGTGAAGCTCTAAGTCATAATGAGCCACCAAAGCCATAACAATTGTTAAAGAATCTTTCTTAGATACTAGAGAGAAAGTTTCTTTGTAATCAATGCACTTTTTTTTAATGAAACTTTTGGCGACAAGTCAAGCCTTATATCTTTCAATGTTGCCTTTAAAGTCACGCTTGGTCATAAAGACCCATTTATAGCCAACTTGTTTTGAACTCTAAGGCAACTCAACTAGATCCCAAACTTTCTTATCATCCATTGATTACAACTCTTCTTTCATAGCATTGAGCCACTTTTCAGAATTGTCACTTTCCATAGCTTGTATGAATGAGACTAGATCGTTATCAATGCTCAAGTCACATTCATGTTCAAGTGAATATACCATATAATCGTCAGAAATAGTTGATTTTCTTTGCCTTTCAAACCTTCTTAATGCTATTTCTTACAGTTCTTCCATCACTTGATCATTAATGACATCATTAATCGGCTCATTAACTATTTTTTCATCATGTGGGTTTTGGATATTATCTTGTTGTCTCTGTGCATTATTTGACGGTAATATAACTAGAGGAATAACAACTTCAGGAGACGTCTTCGGTTAAGAAGATTCATCGAAAGTCTCCAAAATATCCACCTTTCGTGATTTATCACTCCCACTGGTTTGACCATTCTCAATAAACCTAGCATTTCCAGACTCAACTATTCTCGTACTATGGTTAGGACAATAAAATATGTACTCCTTTGACTTTTCCAGATAGTCGATAAAGAAACCACTAATGGTTCTTGAATCAAGCTTCTTTTCATGTGGGTTGTACACTTTTACTTATGCTGGACAACCCCAAGCATGGAGATGTCTCAAACTGGGTTTCCTATCAATCCATAACTCATAGGGAGTTTTAGGAACTACCTTACTGGGAACCATATTTAGCATATACGTAGCGGTCCTTAATGCGTACATCCACAACGATAAAGGTACATCATGATGACTCAACATTGACCTTACCATTTCCATTAGAGTACGATTCTGCCTTTCAGCAACACGATTTTGTTGTGGTGTGTAAGGCATAGTGTATTGAGCACATAGGCCTCGACTTTCGACAAACTTTGCAAATAGTCATGGACATTGTCCATTCTCATTATATTTTCCATAATATTCATCACCTCTATCAGACCTCACCATATTAACCTTATTTTCAAGTTGCCTTTCAACCTCATCAATGAATAACTTTAGGACATTCAATGATTGAGATTTTCCATGCAACAAATATAGGTAGCAATAACATGAGTAATCCTCTATAAAAGTGATGAAATACTTCTCACCACCCCACGATGGAACATAAAAAAGACCATAAATATCTGTGTGTATCAATTCTAGAAGTTTGCTACTTCTTGTGGCTGGATTCTTTGATATGTTTTTAGTTTGTTTTCCTTTAATACAATCTAAACAAATATCCCAATCGCCAAAATCCAACAGAGGAAAAATATCACTTTTTGTTATCCTCATTATCCTTTTTGGATATATGGACTAATCTTTTATGCCAAAAGTAATCAGAATTCTTATCAATATCTTTAAGCTTGCTACCATCATCATGTTCAACATTAAATAAAGATTCCTTAAATTTAAAATCAAGATTAAAGTAATATTAACCATTCATTAATATACCAGAACTGAATAGTATGAATGTTTACATAATTTAGAACTAGAATGCTCAATCTTCAAATTAAAACCTATACAATCCAGTCTAGCAACATAAACCAAGTTCGTGGAACATTCAAGAACATAAAGACACTTTTCTAGATCTACATAGTTTTGACTATCTACGATCAATATATATGTCCCAAATCCATGAACTCATGCCTTGACTATGTTCCCCGTGTAAATAAACTTCCTAGTTACCCGAGTTCATATTGAAAGGAATCCCTGCACAATATGTGACACATGAGTTGTTGCACTGGAATCTAACCACCAAGTAGTATTAGCAACCTCAATAAGAAATGATTCATCTATAATGAAAACAAAATGTTTACCTTTCTTTTCGAACCATTTCCTCCTTTTAGGACAATCCTTCTTATAGTGCACATTCTTCTTACAAAAGAAACACTTCATTTCTTTATGGATTGTCCCTTCTTTAATGGGGATCTTTTCCTTCCCCTTTCCTTTATTCCTATTGCTTGGCCTGATTTGCTGGTGCTACCTGGCTCCTGAATGGACATTTGAACAGAGTCATTCTTAACTTTCTTTGACCTCCCATCCTCCTGAACGAGCATGGCCTTTAATTCTTGAATATTCCATTTCTCCTTTATGGTGTTATAGTTCACCTAGAATTGGCCAAACTCAACAGGAAGGGAGTTAATGATGAACTGTACCAAGAATGCTTTTGTTACCTCCATCCCCATTCCTTTCATTTTTGCAGCTAGATATGCCATGCTAGATACATGACCATGAATGGGCTACGACCAGTCAAACTTCTTGATCGTTAGCTCTGTCCTGAGATTTCTCACTACAGACTTATCAGTATTGTCTGATTGGGAGTACTCCTTGATCATTCTTATAAATTCCCTTGCATTATTTGTCTTAGGCATAGACGGCTTGACATTGTCAGAGATTGACATTTTCATCCTCATATAGAGTCTTGTCTGCCTCCGAGTTGGTCTCAATTATGGTTGGTACATTATCCATAATGATGGCCAAGTCCAACTCCATAACACCTAGTGAGATCTGGATCTCTTCGAACCAATCATCATAGTTTAGTCTGTTGAACTTGACACATCGGTTGCCTAAGGCGAATGCATTCAATGAAGCTGGAATAAGACATGCTCACACTTTAATGCTTTGAATAAACCTTTATGGATTCAAATAAACTTTTATTGATGCACTTAATTTATCTTTGGATAAAATCTAAATGCATTAAACCTTTATTAATAATGCTCAATATTATTTTTAATGGGTAATTAATCATACTTTTTAAACATGTGTGTTATCTTTCGATAAACGAGCACAAATAAGTATGTTTAAAACTTTAACGTCATTAAATACATGTAGTGATCCACCTTTGAGTGATCAAAATATGCGTTATAATTAATGAACATACCCAATTTGTTATCCTTATGGCATCATAATCTTAATTTTAATTGTAATTAATTTCATAACTTTAATTGTAATTAATTTCAAAATCGGCAATTAATTTTTTACACAAGTATAATTATTTCACATTTTCACACAAATAGTAACATTATGAAAAACATGAATGTGTTACAACTTTTATTGAAATAATTAACTCCAGATTGAACCAAAAGAGAACAATTCACAATTACTTCCTTTCGTAACAATAAGTTTTTGGTTCCATTTTAATGTGTTCATGATTCAATTCTAGAAATACAAAGAATGTCATATTGTCCCTAACTTGATGTTGTGATACCAATTGTTAGTGTAACACTCCAACTCAGCAGAATTTAAAATAAGTAGACAAGTGAAGAAATGATATATTGCAGAAGCAAAACCATTTTGAAAATGTGAAGTAATTTTTTTTTTCAAATATCCTTCATATAAAAACAGGTGGAGAGTAAGTACGTCCACATTCTACAGAAGTAATTATTTTTTCACGGCTTGTCAAGGATAAAATTTCATACATTGACGCATGTGTTACATTCTACAATAAGTAACACACTACCTAGTCTAAAAATTATCTTTCCTTTCTTTCGGACGATGGCACGATCATTCTCCATGAAGTCACATACTCCCTAAAAGGTTAGGAGAGTAAGTACGTTCACATATGGTATATAAACAATACATAATATATCAAATTCAGATAGCATTTATCTTATAATCAATATCACATGGATGTAATGAAATGTGGAATGTCAATATCATGAGGTCTGAATATCTATTATGTCTATATTGACATAACTATTAGTCTCTTAATGAGTGCATGGAGAAATGATTTTTATAGGGCCCCTAGACTCAACATTAACAGCAATGGTACCGACATTGGTCGAGCCCGACCAGTCCTATGTTGTTCTTAGGAGGTGATCAAGACGAATATCACATTGTGCCCACCATTGGTAACACATTGGCAAAATACCATGCACTCGGTAGCGTCGGAAACCATCCGATAGGCAAGGTAGTCGCCATATCATCCTGAACACGATACCTTCAAGGGGTGTCAGAGGTTGCCACATTTACTACAAGGAGTTCCATCGTGCAAGTTAGCGACCCTATTCCTGAAAGATCAATCCCCATCTATAGTGTCCTCTCAACCAAGTCACACAGACAAGGTACCCTCTGGGTTCTCAACAAAACATAGCAGTGTCGTATCTTCCTGTAGACTATGCTACTAATATTAGACATAGCGATATGGATCTTATGATCCGTATGTGACATAACAATGGTTCATTTAAGATGAATGAAAGGAAACTTTTTGGGGTAAAGGCGACAACTTTATAAAAATCGAATTTTGACCAAAAGAATCACCTTATGTAAGTCAAGATAATTTATACTAATGTGACACTTTGAAAGAAAATCACCTTAAACTTATGGCTTCTCAAATGGCTTTCTTTTGACTTAGAAAACCAAACCTTTATTTAAAACATCATGCTACTATGCTTTTCCAAAATAATGTTTCACCAGTTTTCTCGTAAAACCCAATCTACATTTCAAAAGATTTCAGCTGGCGAAAGCTCATTAAAATAGTTTCTTCTTCCAAAAGAATCATTTTATTTAAGTTAAGATCATGTATGCTAATTTGACACTTTGAAAGAAAACAACCTTAGACTTATAGTTTCTTAAATCGCTTGAAAACCAAAACCTTTATTTAAAATCACATTCTAATATGCTTTTCCAAAATAACGTTACCCAAACTTTCTCGTAAAACACTATCTACATTTTCAAAAGACTTTAAATGGCGAAAGCTCAGTAAAACAATTTTATTTCTCTTCGTTTCATTCTTCTCAAACCATGGTCTTTTCAACATTGGTTTCATCTGGATACTCGTATGCCATGCCATGAAAATGCAAAATGACAATTTTCTCCTGATGCAACAGTTAATTCAACATTCTCAAAAATCAATCCAATAAGGAATTACTCATTCTACATCAACATAATTTTCCCAATTAGTCATATCGGTTAAGACTCCATTATTATGATTGAAGAGTCATATGAAGTATATAGCAATTTCACATTACTTGGTATTAACAAATAAACCTCAATCATACGAATCATTTCAACTCCTAAGATAAACAAATAATCATGTTAATCCAAAAAAGATCAGAGATCCAACATAAAATCTTAATCAAATAAACTCTATTCAATCTTAAATTAGAAATTTACGAGTTAAAGGGCCTCAATACCCAGTTACTCGCAGCCACAGACATAGTATTTGACTATCTCTGCCTTAGGCATAGCTTAGAGATGCATGACTATCTTTGGCATCATTTCTAAGCTCATACATGAAAGCACTTCTCTCCATACATGTACCACTACCGATCTTATTAACTCCTTGTTGTAACTTGTCTGCGTGTTGACTTCCTGATTACGTAAAAAACAATTAACTTCAATATTTTGATTTTATTTTAAATTATTAAGAATTTGTCCTAATAGGATCTAGACATGTGAATATATCGAAATTTTTTATTTGAATACCTTAAAGTCTTGACCAGGCACGATAAGAATCTCGTAGGCAGTTTTAGCTCAAAGGTTCAAAGTTGGCCCGGGAGCTCTTGATTTCATCTAGAATAAGTGCCGGAATTCGGTAACGTTGGACATATATGAATGACACAAGTGAGACTATCATTTCACATATTTAAGTTTAAACCAAGGAGACTAAGAATTTATAAGTCTTCCTACAGTTGTTGGTTTTGGTTTAGGGTTTTTCGGCGAGGTAATTGACCTTCTGTTGTCGTAGGACATATATAAGTGTGCCATAACCCCCCAAGAGGGTATTATAAAAAACTCTTACAAAGAATAGGCCATGTTATATGGGATTTAATTTCATACCAAAGCCATTTGAGATGTTACCAAAGTGTACCAGGGACTAAAGGTCAAAACCGGTGTAACTAATAATGTTCGGCTTACCGATCACCATACAACGCCTGGAAAAGCTTTGAAACCCTAAGATTTTCATGAATAACCTCTAAACAAATATAAAACAGAATTATATTGAGGACTAAGCTCATGCATGTGGTTAAACTAAATCTTAAAAGTTCACACATAACTTACAACACTAAAATCACTTTTTTTAACCATTATCCTAGCTTTTCAACATGATGAAGTGTGGATAGGGTTTTGGGGACCCTTAACCACGAATTTACTGCCATGAACACACTCTAAGAAGCCTTCTAACAACATCCACTCATCAGACAACAAGCTCCATGCCATTCTCAAATAACCTATGAACATAAACAGCATAATCTAGCCACTTTGCATGGATTTAATAACTTCCTTAGGGATAGAACTTTAGAACTGATTTTATGTAATTTTAATGTAGCTATTTCAGTGATTTGAGGCCAGAAATGAATTCCCCATACCCCAAAATAGTTTAATAGATTCTTGGCAAAAATCTAAGGAGAAGAATGAAGATTTTCTAATAACCTATACAAACTACATCCTTACTTATGACATAGGAGCTTATAAGATAAAATCAACTAGGATAAGCTAATATATTAGAAATGAAAGATCATAGCTATGATTACCATACCTTAGAGAGGTTTTAACTTGATTTTCAAGCAATCTTGGAGCGAAAGAATTGGAGGTTACCTCCTTTCTTGATCACGACGTGAAAATGAGGGTGGAGGATGATGAAGAAATTTTGGGAGTGTGGGTGAAGCTTTTGAAATGGTTTCAGTCCCTAAACGCCTTTTATAGGAGGATAGGAAGGAGTGAGGTGGGTCATTAAGGCTGGATTAAGCCTTAATGATGCCACCTAAGGAACACATGTCACCATGCATGCATATGATTATGCATGCTTTATTTATTTTATTTTTTTGTGTTTAATTGATTTGTGTTCTCTTTTGTGTGATGCATGAATGTGTTTCTTGCATTCTAAGATACCTTAATACAATTCTAAATGTTTTCTAGATGAGTATTGATAATAGTTCATACTCTCATAGATTGATAACTTGGGCTCTAAAAAACAAGACAAGACAAGATACATTTACTTAGACTAATCTAGGCACTGCTAATTGGAGAAGGATTAATATCTGGATAAAAATCTTAATTAGTTATAATAACTTAACCATTGTATTAATTGGTTCTAGGAGAATAGTTTTAGGCTCATGAATAACTCAAAAAGCTATCATAAGAAAAAAGTTATGGACTTTCTATGGAATGAGAATTTTGGCTAATACTAAAACACGAGTTTGCACTCTAAATAGCTTGATTAAGATTAGATAATTGCAAATTTGATTTTAGTATTGGAAAAATGTTAACTTATACTCTTAGAACACTTTCTAAGAGGTTTATTATACTCAAGGTGAAATAGAGACGAATACAGACACTCACAGGGAAATTGTAATATAGTATAGGATTATGTCGAACCACAAGGAATTGTCTAATAGTACATTATTATAAACATAATCTTATTACCAATAACATAATCTAGTTCAGGAAATTGTCTGAGTTGTTACTCTTGATTTTTAATTGGGATAATAACTTTATAGTTCAGTAATCTTATTACCAATAAGATAATCTAGGCTTACACAAGTCACAGTGTCCCAAAACCACTTTTGATGAAGTTCTGTGATGATAGATTTACCTGATAATGGATAAATCTCAACTATGCGATACTTTCTACTGGATTTCTGATGTACTTATTTCTTTATCCTAAACTAAATCATTTATTTAATGATAGTTTGATTATTTGCTCGCCATCTCGACTTTGTTGGAATAAATTACAACACCGGTATAATGGTTTCAATAATGTTCCATTAATAAAAAAACTTAGCTTTATTGAATTATTAACAATTTCATATCATCTCGGCTTTGTTGGATTAATTCCAACGCCGATATAATGTTATAAATTTAGCAAATTAATACAAGTGATAATAGTGATACTTATTTTTGTTTTCCTTTATTAACAGAACTAATTTATTATGGAAGGTTGGTTGCAGAATTTAAATGAATAAATAAATAAAGCAATAAATAAATGTTAGTTGCATAATTTAAATAATAGAAAATAAATGTTAGTTGCGGAAAATAAATGACAGAAAATAAAAGTTAGTGGTTAGATCAGTCATTATAACTATGCATTTTTCCTTTTCACAAAGATACATTTTATTTATTAAATTGCACTTTGATTCAAGGTTTCTTTCTTTCTCAACAAATAAAATTTATAAGTTAACACTTTAGTATTTTACATTTCCATCTCTTTCAAGATTCAATTATAGTATAGTATAAGGTTATGTTGAACCACAAGGAATTGTCTAATAGAACATTATTATAAACATGTTATATCACTAATAAAGTATGAAGATATTTTGGTACGATTTTGTTTATGAAATTTTAATAAGTAAATAAATAAACATAAACAACTAATATGCACAAATTCTTGAGGAGAAAATTTAGTTTGAATGACAGAAATATTTCTTAAGATGTTTCTATCAAAAATGTTTTTAAAAGTTATATCTTATACTTTGGTTATTCCAAACATCAGTTCCTAAAATTTCTCCTAGTCCCCCGGCGAGAAAAAGTGATTTTCAAACCTTGCAAAATATACTAATCAATAGAAATCTGCCACTCAATCAAATAAGTTGTCACGCCTTATTTCAGGCTCCGTAAACATTGATTAGCCTTGATTACAAGTTGCTTAAAATGGATGCAGTGATTTGGGAAATGAACTAAGTTATATTCCTACTTTTTAGTTCATTTTTTCAAGACTGTAAAAAGAAGCATTTTGGATATTGAAATCAAGTTTTAGGTGATCAAGCTAAAATTACATTCAGCACTTTCTAAAGAACTGAAATTTCCAAAGTAATAACTTAAACAAAATTCAACATAATGAAACAAGAAATTGCAAAAAATATTAGTGAGCCAAAATTCAACTAAAATATAGGAACATTAGCAATCCCAATCCAAAGATTTAAGACACTTTACCATGCCCAAATGAGATTGTAGAATGAATTTGTACATCTCGTTTCAATTTTAGAAGAGAAGGAGTAATCAAACGAGATGTAAAAATTCATTCTGCAATCTCCTTTGGGCATGGTAAAGTGTCCTAAATCTTTCGATTGGGATGGCTAATGCTCCTAAATTTTAGTTGAATTTTGGCTTACTAATATTTCTTGTAACTTCTTATTTCATTATGTTGAATTATGTTTAAGTTATTAGTTTGGCAAATTTCAATTATTTAGAAAGTGCTTAATGCAGTTTTAGCTTGATCACCTAAAACTTGATTTCAAGATCCTAAATGCTTCTTTTTAAAGTCTTGACAAATGAACTAAAAAGTAGGAGTACACCTTATTTCATTTGCAAAATCAAAGCATCCATTTTAAGCAACTTGTAATCAAGGTTAATCAATATTTACATAGCCTAAAATAAGGCCTGACAACTTATTTCGTCGAGTGACAGTTTTCTATAGAAACATGTAAAGAAATATTTCCATCATTCAAACTAAATATTCTCCTCAAGAATTTGTGCATATTATTTGTTTATGTTTACTTGTTAGAATGTTAAAATTTCATAAACATAACTAAACTAAAAATATGTTCAGACATTATTAGTAATATAACATGTGTATAATAATGTTCTATTAGGCAATTCCTTGTGGTTCGACAGAACCCTATACTATACTACAATTCAATCTTGAAAGAGATATAAATATAAAATATTAAAGTGTTATCAAATAAATTTTGTTTTTTAACAAAGAAAGAAACCTTGAATCAAAGTGCAATTTAATTCATAAATTGTATCTTTGTGAAAAGGAAAAATACACCGTCATAATGAGTGATTTAACTATTAACTTTTACTTTTTGTCATTTACATTTCTGCAACTAACATTTACTTTCTGTAATTTAAATTCTTCAACTAACAATTTATTGCTTTATTCATTTGTTCTTTATTCTTTACCAACCGTCCATAAGGAAGTAGTTTGGTTAATAAAAGGAAATGGAAATGAATATCACTCATTATCACTCGTGTTAATTTGTTAAATTCATACCAATAAAATGATGTTGGAATTTATTCCACAAACCGAGATGATATGAAGTTTTTAATAATTAGATAAAGCTAAGTTTTTGATCAAATGAAATATTCTTGGAATCATTATGCCGATGTTGGAAATTCTTTCAACAAAGGCAAGATGACGAGCAAAGAATAAACCAGACACTAAAATAAATCAATCAAAACTATATCACGCTAAAAAAACTTTTTCAACAAATTGGCGTCGGTGCTGGGGAATTGTTAAATAATAGAAATTATTATTTATTATGTTATATTATTAATAATCTTGTATAAAAAAAATTTCATTTTTGTATGAATTAATTTGAATTTGTATAAACAATATAAATTTTTTCTTTAAATTATAAATATCGTCTATTCTTAATCACTAACTTTCTTGTGGAAAAACAGAGAAATTTCCTTTGGTGTATGCATTGCAGGAATAAACAGGTAGAATTTTCTTTCGATCCAGAACATGAACAAACTTTACGAAAGAAAAAGAAAGCCTAGAGGATAGCCAAGAAAAAACTAGAATCAATGGCCAATAATCAATAGACCACTGAAGGATCAAGGGCACAGAACCAGCCAAATGTTGGTGAATTTGTCAGTTTCACGCATAGAAATATGATAAGGATCAGGAGGCCATCTGGTACGCAAAGGACTCAAAAATGAAGTCTGGATTGGTAGAACTCATGTACACCAATCCATTTGTCGGCCTGTAGCATGAAGATCCATACAACCATCTCTCAAAATTTTACGAGTTGGTTGGTACTACTAGAATATCATAAACAGAAGAAGAAACTAGTTTTCCAAGGCTTTTTCCTTTAACTCTGATTGGGAAAGTTAAGGAATGATTTTTGGATCTCCCTACACATATTCAAAATAACTAGAACCTGGTGCAGGAGAAATTTATGAGCAGATACTTTCCGCAAGGAATGTTTATGGATCTAAAGACAACTACATCCACCTTTGTTCAGCCTGTTGGGGAAAGTCTTTGCGAATCTTGGGATAGATTCAAATTTATGCTAAGAAAATGCTCGAACCATGGAGTTGATGTGCAAACTCAAATCCATATTTTCATCAATGGATTACAATAACACCACAAATGGATTCTAAATGCAAATGCGGGCGGACAACTATTGACAAAACCTCCTCAAGAAGCCATTGATATAATTGAATCCATGGCTTTAAATGACCAGAAAAATCAACAGCAAAGAGGACCACCACCAATGAGAGATGGAATTTTCGAATTGAGTTCAACGAATGCTAGGTTGGCTCAACACAAACTGCTTCAACAATAGAAAGATGAAGTGAACCAGAAGCTTAATGATATGCCTAGACAACTATGGGAATCTTCGAAGAAGCAAGTTTATAGGTGTGACAACTGTGTTGATGATCATGAAACAGGTCATTGTCAAAAATGAGGAAGTCCACTTTGTAGGCAATCCTCCAAGATAGAACTTTCAAAAAAATTATCCTCGAGGGGGTAATAATAAATTTCATGGGAATCAGCCTTGGAGGCAAGACAATCCTCAAAAACCGCCATCACAATTCTACTCAAGAAATAATCAGTACCAACACCCAACACAAGACAAAAATGTTAAAATGGAGGCCACACTAAATCAATTCATGCAAGTGACAATGTTCAACCAGAAAAATACTCATGCATCTCTATGGAATATTGTAATTCAAATCGGGCAGTTGGCCAAAAAAATAGATAAAAATCAAAAATCAACATTTTCAGCTAATATAGAAGTCAATCTGAGGGAGCACTGCAATGTTGTTCTAAGGGGTGAACCAAGCTCATCTGAGTAATAGAAAGAAGATGGTGAATTCTAGTTATGTGAGTAACATACGTCAAGTTATTAACGTTAAACGAGCGCTTGCTGGGAGGCAACCCAATAGTTGGTTAGTTCTTAAATTTCTTTTTAATTTATATTTTTAAACTAAGTTGTGTGTTTAAAAGTAATATGTTATTCTTTAAAAATCAACATTTTCATTGCCTTGAGGACAAGCCATCATTTAAAGAGGGGGAACATGGTTTAATGCACATGTAAATTTTTTAAAGAAAGTTAATATTGCTTATAAGATTGTATAGTTATTTAAAAAGTAATTTGGTTGTCCATAAACTCAAAAAAAAAATCAAAACCGAAGTGAAAATGGCTAAATGAAAAAATTGTGGTATGATTGTATGATTAGAAATTGATAACCATATTTTTACTTAAGTTTTTATTGAGAAAAATGAGATACATGCTAAACTTTTTGTGAAAACATCACATAATGTAATAACCTGAAATTTTTTGCAAGTGGAATTTAAATTTGTGTAACATGATCTTTGGAAACATTTTTAAAATCAAGAATTGTAAATCTAAGCCAAGTGAGAGAGTGAGCCAAACACGCGAGGATCAAAGTTTAAATCACCATTTGATTTTTCTAATTAAACTTGTTTGAGTCTTTAAATCTCTTAATTACATAAGTTTGATAGGAAGTGATCAAGTCATGTTATTTCTTTAGTTGAACCAAATGGCTAAAGAGTCTAACCAAAAGTTAGGATTATCCTTTGATAAGCCCATTTGAGCCAAACAAAGTAAAATATTTTTTCAAATTATCCCATAAAACCAAAAATTGAAAACAATGTTCTAAAAGAGAGCATTAATTTTTTTTAAAAGGGTGTTTGAAAGAATTAAGTTGGGGGGAAATTGGTGGACTTGGCTTCTTAAAAAGAAAAAGAAAAGTTTTTCTCAATCTCTTTACAAAAACAACAAAAGTTGTAAAAGAAAGTGAAAAACAAAACGAGATTGAGAAATACAAAGAAAAGCCAAAAAGAGCCAAGGTTCAAAAGCTAAGAGGTTGAAGAACAAAATTATGGAAAAATGTGGAGTGAAGTGCTTTATTGAGAAAATTTTATAAAATGCTCTCTTTTTACTTGAACTTAACTTGATTATCCAGAAAAACAATGATTATCCAAACCAAGCCTCATTACAACCGAAAACAAGACCTTTGTGATTCTTGATTGATTATGCAATTTAAGGGAATAGGACAGACAAAGAACAAGTTCAAATTACTACAATCAAATGGTTTAAAAATTAAGTGAAACACTTACCCCTTTGAAAAAAGTTCAAAATTTTGAACTTCTGTGCAAAACACTTTTTGATTGAAAATTATTTGCATAGGTAAATTGTTACACACTTTTGATGAACAAAAGCATACATTTTATATTTGAAGCATTATGTGTAAAAAATTCACAAATCATGAAAAGTCTCATTGAAAACATTATTTTTATCATGCTTAAGCAAATTTGAAATCATGTCAATCATATCTTGAAGAATTAGTCAAGTCTTGAATTCAGATGTGCTTTACCCTTTGTTTGAGGACAAACATAGTCTTAAGTTAGGCGGAGTTGATAAGTGCCAAAAATGCCTAAATTTCGTACAATTTTTATGGCACTTATCCTTGGTAAAATTGAAAAAACCAACTTAATTCAACACTTCTTGGATAAAATATCACAATCTTGTATATATGATTTGTGTATTTCTTTTCCACTTAATTTTTTAGGATATAGGTATAAAATAGATGAAACATTTAAGTGCAAGCAAAGTGATCAAAATATGCCAAAATGATCCATACATGACATGCTTAAGCTTGGTGTGGCAAGTTGTGTGCTTCGCTTTAAGTATGACACAATAAAACTTGGCCTATGTGGAAAGCATGAAGTCAACATGAAACTGCTCACCAAACAACTTTGCTTGAAACAAATGCACGCCCAGCGTGACCTGGACATCAATATGGCACAGTCAGACTCAACTAGGCACGGTTAGAACACAAGCTTGGCACGAGCCACCATATGCATGGCACATGCTAAGTGCTCATTGAGCAGCTTAGCATGGCATTTGGAGTGCCCAGCTTGGAACCACAAACCTAGCCAGATTGACAAGCACCAAGCCACATCAACATCAAGCACGGTCAAAGCTACTCAAGCAGGCAGCTCAACGGTGCCACATAGGAGCTTGGCAGTGTTTAATCAGCAAGTTGGCCAAGTTGGCTTGGCACCCAAGCATGCTTACCTCATGCATGACCTCACTCTAAGTATCCTCCTTAGGCTTTTCAGGAGTAGCTCACAATAGTTGGGTCAAGTAGCTCACCATAGCTTGGGTGACTCAGCCTCACGTAGGTGACTAAGCTGCTTGGCAAAGTAACCAAGACCATGCTGGAAGGTTTGGACATCAGCTTGGTGGTGGAAGAGAGGAGCTTAGCGAGATCTTGGAACTCCTATAAATAGGAGGCACTTCAAGGCTTGAAAAGAGCATTCCAACAATTCCATTCATACACTTCCACACTTCATCCGAATTTCTCTCTTCTTCTACACCTTCTTCTTTCTAATTTATTGTAGGATTTCAACTCCAAAGTAGCTTAGGTAATTTTTGCAAGTGCGCATGTCAAGACGAGCACTTTGGAAAGCTCTCTCATTATATGTCATGGTTTTGATGAGGATAACTTGTGCTAATAAGAGCTTGAAGATCATCAACAAATCAACATGCTTAAGTCTTTTGATTGGTACTAGACTTAGACTAGAAACTAGTTTAGGTTGAGTCTAAGGCTTAGGTCACCTAACACATGTCTCATATGCATAAAACCTTTAAATCATTTCATCTTTGAGATATGTCATTCATAATATGTTCATGCATCACATAAATACATGTATATGTGCATCCTAGGCATAAACTTAGTGTTAAACATGTATGAATCAAGTGCATAACATATTTGAGTTTTTATAATTGAAAATACATATGAAAATATGTTGTTAATCGATTAAGGCATAAGTTAATCGATTAACCTAACTTTTTGAAAGGCTTTTGAAACTAAAAAACTTGGAAAACAGAATTAG
>NW_017727874.1:91549-92018 GCF_001865875.1 Lupinus angustifolius
AAACTCCAAGAACATGAAATGGAGTTAGGGTGTTTAACAATGAATGAAGAGTCAGATAAGAACAGAATCACACTCAAGGCTACAAGACTTCAAGAAGATGAAGAAAGTGAAGATTCCAGTTCAGATTCTGATTCCGATGAAGACTTGACTCTCCTATTTGAAAAATTCAAGAAGTATCTCAAGAAGAAAGGAGGGATCAAGAATCTCAAGAAAGAAGCCAAGAACTCGACCAAGAAAAGCAAGATTCCCAAAGAAGGCTTCACTTGCTATGGGTGTGGAAAATTGGGTCACATGAAGAATCAATGCCCAAGCCACCTCAAGATTGTCGAGAACGAGAAGAGCAAATCTCGAATGTCCAAGACAAAAGGAGCATACATTGTCCTGGACGATTCCGAGAAAGATTCGACTTCGAGCTCATCCGATGAGGAGAAAAATTTAAAGGTATGCCTTATAGCACAAGTGCATGAGG
>NW_017727874.1:92118-93001 GCF_001865875.1 Lupinus angustifolius
AAGATAAAGGGAAGAACAATGAAAGGGGGAGCAGCGCACTTTGAATGTCATCCACACCATTCAAACATCATTTCATCAAACTTTTCATCTAGTATCACTAACAAGTGGTATCAAGAATAGTGGTAATCTTGACCTATCGCCAAAGGGTAAGCAAGGTAAGTATATTAACAAGGTTACAAAATTATTTCTTAGTAAGCTCAAATTGTTTTTTTTTTTAAAGTTAATTCTTGTTGTTTTGTGGCTTACGTCTATACTTTTGAGTCAAATACATTTCTTGGTTATGATTGTATTTTACTGTTTTGTAACTATGTTGAACCTTGATAATTATGTCAAAATAGCTTATTTGGTTGTGTGAATGGTTCTTGATCATATGAGACGTTTATGGTGCATAATTTAAGCTAGTTATTGCACTATATTGCTTATCATGCTAATTGATATAGTTAATCTTGTATGTCGTTCTCTTTACCTCTTAGTTATTTTAAATGTCTAAACAAATGCATTTGTTCAAGCCACCGAAAATGAAACAGGTTAATAGTTAAATCCCAAAATTAATTCATTAACTTTGTTTTATGTTTAACTACATATCTCTGCCTACTTTTGACCTGGGTTATCTTTTTGATAATGTCAAAAGGGGGAGAAAGGTTGTTTTGTTGTTGTTTGATTGTGCAGGTTGATCGTAATAACTGCTTCCGAAATATTAGCGCATCATATCAATCATTGCCAATACAATCTTCAAGCTAATTGGTGTAGTGTATTGTCATCATCAAAAAGGGGGAGATTGAAAGTGCGCATGTCAAGAGGAACACTTTGGAAAGCTTTCTCACTGTGTGTTTTGGTTTTGATGAGGACAACTTGTGTTTCATAAGAGCTTGAAGATCATCAA
>NW_017727874.1:93101-96790 GCF_001865875.1 Lupinus angustifolius
TGGCTGGGGCTACGCCGAAAGAAAGGTTTTCTTTGTCGGTAGGAAGGGAGTCAAACCATAGAATAAGGTTCTTTATTTTCTTGTGAATGTCTAAGTGTTGTAATTGGAAGAAGTGCTTGTAAAACATTGATTCAATTATAGTGAAGAAAATCTCCCAGATCAGCCGGGAGGCCTGGATGTAGTTTGCAAGTGGACACGCAAACAAACCAGGATAAAAATCGTGTTGCAGGATTTTTTTCTCTCTCTTTCTCTCTTTATTGCATTTAATCGGTTAACTTGTATAGTAGAATTAATTGCAATATTCTGAATCTGTGCTATACTGTTAATACTCTGATAAAATTGTAAGCTTTGTGTATTCATTTTAATATCGGTTAATTGTCGTGCAAGAAACCGAATCTGTTTGAGCTTGCTGTTCTGTTTTAATAGATTAAGTAAATTGCGTTAATCGATTATCTTCATTCTTTTAATCGATTAAATTGGGGTAATTCAGCATTAAGTGTTGATTTTCGAAAAGCTGATATTCTAACCGCGACACCTATTCAACCCCCCCCCCTTCTAGGTGTATTTTAACCACTGATACCTAACAATTTTATTTGTAATTTCTCCTTAATTCAAGAGGAGAAGGAGTAATCAAATGAAATGCAAAAATTAATTTTGCAATCTCATTTGTGCATGGTAAAGTGTCTTAAAAATCCTTGGATTAAGATGACTAATGCTCCTAAATATTGTTGAATTTTGGCTCACTAATATTCCTTGTAACTTCTTGTTTCATTATGTTGAATTATGATTGAGTTATTACTTTGGAAATTTCAATTCTTTAGAAAGAGCTTAATGTAGTTTTAGCTTGATCACCTAAAACTTGACTTCAAGATCCAGAATTATTATTTTTAATGTCTTGAAAAATGAACTAAAAAGTAGGAATACACCTTAGTTCAATTTCCAAATCAAAGCATCCATTTTAAGCAACTTGTAATCAAGGCTAATCAATGTTTATGGAGCTTGAAATAAGGCGTGACAACTTATTTCGTCCAATGGAAGTTTTCTATAGATTAATGTGTTTTACAAGGTTTGAAAATCACTTTTTCTCATCGGGGGACTGGGGGAAATTTTATGAACTGATGTTTGGAATAACCAAAGTATAACACATAACTTTCATAAACATTTTTTCATAGAAACATGTTAAGAAATATTTTCATCATTCAAACTAAATTTTCTCCTGAAGAATTTGTGCATATTAGTTGTTTATGTTTACTTGCTAGAATGTAAAAATTTCATAAACAAAACCAAACCAAAAATATTTTCAGACTTTATTAGTAATATAACATGTTTATAATAATATTCTATTAGGCAATTCTTTGTGGTTCGACATAACCCTACACTTTGCTACAATTGAATCTTCAAAGAGATACAAATGTAAACTAGTAATGTGTTATCAAATAAATTTTATTTGTTGACAAAGAAAGAAGCCATGAATCAAAATGCAATTTAATTCATAAATTGTATCTTTGTGAAAAGGAAGAATACACATTCATAATGAGTGATCTATCTACTAACTTTTACTTTTTGTCATTTACATTTCCGCAACTAACATTTACTTTCTGTCATTTAAATTCTGCAACTAACATTACTTTCTGTCATTTAAATTTTGCAACTAACAAATTATTGCGTTATTCATTTATTCTTTATTCTTTACCAACCTTCTACAAGAAAGTATTTTGGTTAATAAAAGGAAATGGAAATAAATATCACTCATTATTACTCGTGTTAATTTGCTAAATTCATACCAATAAACTGGTGTTGGAACTTATTCCACAAAACCGAGATGGTATGAAGTTGTTAATAATTCAATAAAGCTAAGTAAATGACAAGTCCCACAAGTTCTTTTCCGATCCAACTTACATCTCGCAAAATTGGAATCGGGATACCCAACCAAGAATAATGAGGCATCCCTAGGATACCATAATGCCATATTAGTTGTTCCTTTTAAATATCTCATGAATCATTTTACAACAGTATAATGTGAGTCTTTAGGCAAAGCTTGAAATCTAGCACACATACAAACACTAAACATAATATCAGGGCGACTCGCAGTTAAATATAATAATGAGCCGATAATCCAACGATATTTGGTTACGTCAATTGCTTTTCCCTTTTCAGATTTATCTAGATAGCATGCGGACACCATAGGTGTCGAAGCCTCTTTACACTTTTCCATATCGAACTTCTTTAGTAACTCCTTGCAATATTTCGATTGTTGAATAAAGATGCCACTTTCCATTTGTTTGATTTGAAGCCCAAGAAAGAAGGTCAGCTCATCCATCATCGACATCTCAAATTCACCCTGCATCATCTCATAAAATTCTTTACAAAGAATGTCATTAGTAGATTCGAAGATTATATCATCAACATATATTTGAACTAGAAGCACATGATTATCTAATCTACGAATAAAGAAGGTAGTATTAACCATACCCCTCACGAACCCTTTTTATAAGAGGAAAGAGCTCAATATATCATACCAAACTCTGGGAGCTTGTTTTAGGCCATAAAGGGCATTTTTGAGCTTATATACATGGTTCGGATATTTTAAGTTTTCAAAGTCGGTAGTTTGATCTACATATACCTCCTCTTGAATGTAGCAATTCAAGAAGGCGCTCTTAACATCCATTTGAAAGAGCTTGAAGTTCATAATAGATGCAAAGGATAAAAGCATCCTTATGGCCTCTAATATGGCTATAGGAGCGTAGGTCTCATCATAATCGATGCCCTCCTCCTGGTTGTTGCCTTTGGCCACTAAGCGGGCTTTGTTTATGATTATCAAGCCATATTCATCCAATTTATTATGAAAGACCCATCTAGTACCAATCACTGGATGTTCTTTAGGCTTAGGGACCAAGTCCCATACATTATTACGCTCGAACTGGTTTAGCTCTTCTTGCATAGCTATACCCCAATGCACATCCTCAATGGCCTCATCGATGGTCTTAGGCTCTATTTGAGATATAAACGCAACGAAGTTACAAAAGTTACATAAAGAGCTACTAGTTACCACCCCCGTAGTTATATCATCTATCACTTTGTCGAGTGGATGATCCTTCTGGGTCTTCCACACGATTGGCAAGTCCTGATGCTCATCTTGTACAATTTGCTCTACTTCTGCTTCTTTGTCCTGATCCATGTCCTTAGAGTATGCGTCTTCCAAATTACCTGCAACATCGTCAGAAAATATCTTCATCTTCTCTTTTGGAGAAGATTCGTCAAAATGGACATGCACAGACTCTTGTACTTGCATTAAATATTTATTAAAAACTCGATAAGCTTTACTATGCAATGAATACCCTAAAAATATACCTTCATCAACTTTTGAATCAAATTTACTTAAAGCTCTTTTTCCATTATTTAATATAAAGCATTTACACCCAAAAGCATGAAAATGAGAAATATTAGGTTTACAGCCTTTTAAAAGTTCATAAGGAGTTTTTGAAAAAGTAGGTCTCAAGATTATATGATTAATCACATAGCAAGCTGTATGCACTGCATCAACCCAAAAATATTTAGAAACCTTGCTTTCGTTTAGCATGGTTTTAGCAAGCTCCTCTAAGACTCCATTCATCCTCTCAACAACTTCATTTTGTTGAGGGTACGAGGGGCTGAGAATTGATGCATAATACCATATTTATTACAAAATT
>NW_017727874.1:96890-97897 GCF_001865875.1 Lupinus angustifolius
TAAAGCATAAAAGCTACCACCAAAACTCATAACCTGTGATGGTCCAAACAAGTCCATATGGAGAAGCTCCAAAGGTCTTGTTGTGGATATCACATTCTTTTTAGCAAAAGAGTTTTTAACTTGTTTTGACAAGTGTCACAACTTTCTTGAGTTTTAAAAACAAGTTTTGGTAACCCATCAACCAAATTATTTTTAAACAATTTATCTGGATGCTTTATGTGAATATGAGTGACGCACCTATGCCACAGCCAGATGTCATCCTCTTTAGATATAAAACATTTTGAAAATAGAGTAGTGACATCCTCCAGATTAACCATATAGATATTATTTATACGATAACCGACAAACTTAACTTTATTAGATATATTGTCACGAATAATACAACACTCAAAATCAAAAGATACGTGGTTACCTTTATCGCATAGTTGGCTGATACTCAAGATACTATGTTCCAGGCCTTCAGCATATAACACATTTTCGATTACAGCCTGATTTGAGTTGCCAATTGTTTCAGTGCCAAGTATCTTCCCTTTGTTGTTGTCTCCATATGTGACAAACCCTTTTTCTTGGAAGGATAGATCTAGGAATTTTGATCTATCACGTGTCATATGTCTCGAGCATCCACTATCAAGATACCAATGTTGTCCATGTGCTCGTAGACATACCTACAAAATATAGATCACTTGCCTTTTTCAGGTACCCATGTAATGTTAGATCCTTTTCTATTAATAACTAGGGAGTTATCTCCCGTTTTCATCCATACATACACGCCACTAGGTATGCCATATTTTGTAATATAACAAGAGTAGGAAGTGTAACCATGAGTGCCACAATAAAAGCATGTAGGAACATTTTTATTAAAAAATTTCTTATTAGGCCGATTAATAGGTCTCCTATATGGTCTTCTCCTACGCATAGGGGGAATATATCCTAGCCCGGTATGGTCACCAACATTCTTGGTTTTACTAAGCATAGTGTCTAACATGTTTTGACTCTCTGTGAGTTTT
>NW_017727874.1:97997-116566 GCF_001865875.1 Lupinus angustifolius
AAAATTTCTTATTAGGCCGATTAATAGGTCTCCTATATGGTCTTCTCCTACGCATAGGGGGAATATATCCTAGCCCGGTATGGTCACCAACATTCTTGGTTTTACTAAGCATAGTGTCTAACATGTTTTGACTCTCTGTGAGTTTTGCGAGGTTTTCATTCAATCTCAAATTTTTGTATTTCAAATCATCACAAGAATCACATACAGTTGATTGACATAAATTATCATTAGAGAAATTGCATGCATTACAAGAATAGATCAAATCTAATGTTTCATTTTCCAATTTTAATTCATCTAATTCTTTTTGTAATGAAATTATTTTTTGTTCATTTAGCAAGATTACTATTTTTCTATTGGAACTAATCCTAGCTAATTTCTTTAACTCATCATGCAATTCGATATACGCATTATACAAGTCCTCATAAGGAGGAAAATCATCAGATGAAGTAGATGAGGTGTCAGAATATACCTCGTCGTTTACCTCTTTCGAATTTGAGCAACAAGCATCATCTATTCTGATCATTAAGCATAGCTTGGATGTCTCCTCTTCATCTGAGGTGCTCGATGTCATGTCCTCCTCTGGTACATCTCATACTATATAGGCTTTCTTTGACTTGAAGTCCCGAGGAGTGCTCTTATCTCTTCTTGAGGTAAGTAGGACATTGGAACCTCATATGTCCTGGCTTATTGAGGAGTCTGGTCGACTCGCGCGCTTCTTTCTTCTGGAAACGTTTGAAGCCTCCTTTATTTAGGAATTTCCCGAATTTGCGTACGAGAAGGCTCAAAGTTTCTTCGTCTACATCTGAATCAGATTCATCTTCTTCTCTCTCTTCAGTAGATTGAGACGTTGTTTCCTTGAGAGATATACTTTTATTTTTGCGATATGATTGTTCGTGCATAGTCAAGTGTCCAAGCTCCATTTCGTGCTCTTGACGTTTTCTGAACAATGTCACCAAAGGCATGGAGTCAAGATCCTTTGATTCCATGATAGCTGTTACTTTTGGTTGCCATCTCCTGTCAAGACAGCGTAAAACTTTGTTAGTAAGCTCTCCTTTGTTAAACAATTTATCCAAAGCAACTAAATGGTTAACTATATGAGTAAATCGTTTTTGCATATCCCCAATAGATTCGTAACATATGAAATAACTCATGTTCATGTGTCATGGAATTCAGCCTAGAACCCTTGACTTCGATAGTGCCTTTGTGAGTCGCTTGTAAAGTGTCTGAATTTTCTTTCGCACTTTGGCATTGCGAAACTCGGAAGAACTCATCTGAGGATAGGGCCGATGTGGTGATATTTTTAGCCTGCAGGTTATACTGAACCTTTTTGCGTTCATGGTTGGTCCATAGACTTTTCGGATTATCTTTCGGTTCATCGTCCACTAAATGTTATGGAATGAAGGGCCCGTTGACTACGGATTCCCAAATATCCAAGTCGACGGCCTCTATAAATATTTTCATGCGAAATTTCCAATAGGCCTATCCTTTGCCACTGAAAATGGGAGGGCGGTTAATGGATGCACCGTCACCGCCAAAAGAGTTGGTGGAACCCATTTATTTTCCCTAAAGAATCACGCGGATACGGTGGAGCTAGTACGACGTACTAGCTCTGATACCAATTGTTAGGTATCAGTGATAGAATACACCTAGAAGGGGGGGTTGAATAGGTGTCACGGTTCCCACTTACCGCTATTCGCACCAAAGCCCTATTCTGGAAAATCCCCCAGTTAATCGATTAAAGCAATGACTTTATCGATTAAGTCGCACAAAATTAGCAGTTGCTGAAAGGCACAATTACACAGCCAATTACAGATTATACAGAAATGATATAGCAGATATATTTGAACAGAAATGATCTCTATATGGCAGTATTATTATATTCAAAATATCAGCTACAATAGGAAATTAAAAACTACTTAAATAGTAAAGAGATAAGGGAAAGAAACAGCCTGCAACAAGGTCTTTATACTGGTTCGTTTTGCGGTCCACTATAAAACTACATCCAGTCCTCCCCTCTGATTTGGGAGATTTTTTTCACTAAAATTGAAGCCAATGTATCTTACATAACACTTCCAATTACAAGACCTTGAACGCTACCTTCTTGAATTCCTAGAACCTCTACTTTGGTTTGACCTTACCCAATCGCCTAGGAAAACCTTTCCTACGATCCAGCCTCGGCCAAGAGTATGTTCTAAACTCAAGACCTCCAAGTCTTTGTGAAGACTCTCTGATCTCGTTGGTGGTATGACACCAAGAGACAACTTTCCTTGTTACACAAAATCACAACAAAAAACAGAGTAATGTGAAGCACTAAAATAACTCTAATATTACAATTAAGAACAAGCTATAAACCCTATACAAATCTCACACTTACCAAGAATATGTATAAGATCAGAATCATGAAGAACATGTAATTTCTACACTTAAGAAATCTCTAAATAGTAATGAAAGAATCACGCAAGAACAAGATAGAATGATGAACAATTTAAACACATGCAATGGATGACAAGTTAATCCATAAGCATGATACTATCTCACTCTAATCTCACATGCAATTCTCTTTGCCTATATGACATACAAAGAATACGAAAATATGCAACTTAGAAATTCTAAAAATGAATGAATGAATGTATGAGGCATGGTGTAAAAACACAGTTTATATACAAAAGTTGTTTTGTACCCAATTAATCGATTATGTTGCATGTTAATCGATTAACGAGCTATTTAAGAGTAACTGAATTCTGTTTTTCAGTTATTTGTTGAAACTGTTAAAAACTGTTTTCACGTTAATCGATTAAAGCTTTACTTAATTGATTAACTGGCATATTTTCAATTAAGACGTTAATTGGTAAACTACCTATAAGTTATGCTTATCAACTATACATGTTTTACTATTATGTTATGCCTAAGATGCACAAATAACATGTCTGATTAATGCATGAACATATAATAAGCTACATGGTATGTCTCATGTAAATGATGTGATAGTTCTTAGCACTTGTGATATTTGCATCTAGGTTTACCTAACCTAGACTCAATAACTACGACACACATCTAAGACTCTAGTTTAGCCATGAAGCTCTTGAATCTTTGGCATGTTGATTTGTTGAGTTATCTTTAACCTTTCACTATTTCCTTTGTCTTCATCAAAACATAGGCAAGCTAGGTGCTATCTTGACACATTGCACTTTCACATACCCTAGGCCGGAAGGAAAGACCTGCTCTGATACCACTAATTGTAACACCCTGACTCAGCAGAATTTAAAATAAGTAGGCAAGTGAAGAAATGATATATTGCGAAAGCAAAACCATTTTGAAAATGTGAAGTAATGTTTTTTCCAAATATCCTTCACATAAAAACAAGTGGAATTTCCTTGACAAATCCTTCAAAACAATGTAAAATTTCACAACTTGTCAAGGATAAAATTTAATACACTGACTTAGGTGTTACACCATACAGTAGAGCGACACACTACCTAGTCGTAAGAATTGTCTTTCATTTCCTTCGCACGATGGCACAATCATTCTCCATGAAGTCACGTACACCCTAAAAATTTTAGAGAGTAAGTACTTCCACATATGGTATATAAACGATACATAAAATATCAAATTCAGATACCATTTATCATATAATCAATATCACATGGATGTAATGAAATGTGGAATGTCAATATCATGAGGTGTGAATATGTATTATGTCTATATGACACAACTCTTAGTCTCTTAATGAGTGTATGGAGAAATGATTTCTATAGGGCCTCTAGACTCAACATTAACTGCAATGGTACTGACACTAGTCGAGCCTGACCAATCCTATGTTGTTCTTACGAAGTGAACAAGATGAATACAACATCGTGCCCACCATTGGTAACACATTGGCAAAATACTGTGCATTCAATAGCGTCGGAAACCATCCGGTCGACAAGGGTAGCCGCCATATCATCCTGAACACGATACCTTCAAGGGGGTGTCAGAGGTAACCCCGGGTACTGCGAGGAGTTCCGTCGGTGCAACAGAGCTGCCATATTCTTGAAAGATCAATCCCCAGCCGGAGTTCCCTCAACCAACTCACATATACAAGGTACCCCTTTGGGTTCTCGACACAACATAACAATGTCATATCTTCCTGTAGACTATGCTACTAATAGTAGACATAGTGATATGGATCTTATGATCCGCATATGACATGACAATGGATCATTTAAGATGAATGAAGGGAAACTTTTCGGGGTAAAGAAGAATAATTTATTAAAATCGGATTTTGACAAAAGAATCACTTTATGTAAGTCAAGATAATTTATACTAATATGACAATTTGAAAGAAAATCACCTTAAACTTATGGTTTCTCAAATCGCTTTCTTTTGACTTAGAAAACCAAATCTTTATTTAAAATATCACGCAACTATAATGTTCCAAAATAATATTTCACTAGTTTTCTCGTAAAATCCTATCTACATTTCAAAAGACTTTAGTTGGCGAAAGCTCATTAAAATAGTTTCATCTTCCAAAAAAGAATCAATTTATGTAAGTTAAGATCATGTATACTAATTTGACACTTTGAAAGAAAACAACCTTAGACTTATAGTTTCTTAAATCGCTTGAAAACCAAACTTTTGTTTAAAATCACATGCTAATATGCTTTCCGAAAACAACGTTACGCCAACTTTCTTGTAAAACATTATCTAAATTTTCAAAAGACTTTAAATGGCGAAAGCTCAGTAAAACAATTTCATTTCCCTTTGTTTCATTATTCTCACACCACAGTCTTTTCAAAATTAGTTTCATCTGAGATACTCGTATGCCATGCCATGAGAATGCAAAATGACAATTTTTACCTGATGCAACAGTTAATTCAACATTCTCAAAAATCAATCCAATCAGGAAATACTCATTCAACATCAATATAATTTTCTCAATTAGTCATATCGGTTAAGACTTCATTATCATGATTGAACAGTCATATCAAGTATATAGCAATTTCATATTACTTGGAATTAACAAAACAACCTCAATCATACCAATGATTTCAACTCCTAAAATAAACAAATAATCATGTCAATCCAAACAAGATCAGAGATCCAACACAAAATCATAATCAAATAAACTCTATTCAATCTTAAATTAGAAATTTATGAGTTAAAGGGCCTCAATACCCAGTTACTCGCGGCCACAGACATAATATTCGACTATCTCTGCCTTAGGCCTAGCTTAGAGATGCATGACTGTCTTTGGCATCATTTCTAAGCTCATACATGAAATCACTTCTATCCATACCTGTACCACTATCGATCCTATTAACTCCTTGTTGTAGCTTGCCTGAGTGTCGAGTTCCTAATTATGTCAAAAATGATTAACTTCGATATTTTGATTTTATTTTAAATTATTAAGAATTTTTTCTAATAGACTCTAGACATATGAATATATCAAAATATTTTATTTGGCTACCATTAAAGTCTTGACCAGGCATGATAAGAATCTCGTAGGCAGTTTTAGCTCAAAGATTTAGAGTTGGCCCGGGAGCCATCGATTCGCTCTAGAATAAGTACCTGAATTCGGTAACTTTGGACATATATGAATATGACACAAGTGAGATTATCATTTGACATATTTCAGTTTAATCCAAGGAGACTAAGAATATGTAAGTTTTCCTAAAGTCGTTGGTTTTGGTTTAGGGTTTTTCGGCGAGGTAAATAACCTCTTGTTGTCGTAGGACATATAGAAGTGTGCCATAAGCCCCCAAGAGGGTAGTTGAACCACTCTTACTGAACCTAGGTCGTGGCATATGAGATTTAAGGTCATACCAAAACCATTTGAGACATTACTAAAGAGTACCCGGGCCAAAAGGTCGAAACCGGTGACACTAACGACGTTCGGCTTACAGATTGCCATACGACGCCTAGATAAGCTTTGAAACCCTAAGATTTTCATAAATAACCTCTAAACACATATAAAACAAAATAATATTGAGGAATAAGCTCATGCATGTGGTTAAACTAAATCTTAAAAGTTCACACATAACTTACAACACTAAAATCACTCTTTTTAACCATTGTCCTAGCTTTTCAACATGGTGAAGTGTGGGTAGGGTTTTGGGAACCCTTAACCACGAATTTCCAGCCATGAACACACTCTAAGCAGCCTTCTAAGAACATCCACTCATCAGACAACAAGCTTCATGTCATTCTCAATTAACCTAAGAACATAAACTACATAACCTAGCCACTTTGCATGGATTTATTAACTTCCATAAGGCTGGAACTTTAGAACTGATTTTAAGTGATTTGCATGTAGATATTTCAGTGATTTGAGGCCAGAAATGAATTCCCCATACCCTAAAATAGTTGAATAGATTCTTGGAAAAAATCTAAGGACAAGAATGAAGAGTTTCTAACAACCGATACAAACTACATCCTCACTTAAGACATAGGAGTTTATGAGATGACATCAAACTATGATTACTTTTCCTTAGAATAAGAGGTTATCCTCCTTTCTTGAACATGACGTGAAGAGGAAGGTGGAGGAGGAAGAAGAAATTTTGGGAGTGTGGGTGGAGCTTTTGAAATGGTTTCAGCCCCAAAGGGCCTTTTATAGGAGGCGTGAGGTGGGTCATTAAGGCTGAATTAAGCCTTAATGGTGCCACCTAAGGGACACATGTCACCATGCATGCATATGATTATGCATGCTTTATTTATTTTATTTTTTGTGTTTAATAGATTTGTGTTCTCTTTTGTATGATGCATGGATGTGTTTCTTGCATTCTAAGATACCTTAAGATAATTCTAAATATTTTTTAGATGACTATTAATAATAGTTCATACTCTCAGAGATTGATAACTTGGGCTCTAAGAAACTAGACAAGACAAGATACATGTACTTAGACTAATCTAGGCACTGTTGATTGGAGGTAAATTAATATCAGGATAAAAATATTAATCAGTTATAATAACTTCACCATTGTATTAATTGGTTCTATGAGAATAGTTTTAGGCTCAAGAATCACTAAAAAAGCTATCATAATGAAAAGTTTATGGACTTTCTAAGAAATGAGAATTTTGGCTAATACTAGAACACAAGTTTGCATTCTAAATAGCTTGATTAAGATTAGATAATTGCAATTGTGATTTTAGTATTGGAAAATATTAAATTATACTCTTAGAAGACTTTCTAAGAGGTTTGATTATACTCAAGGTGAAATAGAGACGAATACAGACACTCATAGTGAAGGCTGGTAACACGATCATTGACAATTTTCAGGAAATTGTCTGAGTTGTTACTCTGAATTTTTAATTGGGATAATAATTTTATAGTTCACTAAAAATTATTACCAATAACATAATCTAGGCTTATACAAGTCACAAGGTCCCTCGGACCACTTTTGATGAAGTTTTGTGACGATAAATTTACCCGATAACGAGTAAATCCCAACTATGTGATACTTTCTACTAAGTTTATGACGTACTTATTTCTCTATCCTAATTCATGATATTACTCTAATTTATTTCTCTATCCTAATTCATGCATTGGAATATGATGTTTTTCCAATGCATGAGTGCCTCTATTTATAGAAGGGTTTAGGATGAGTTATTGGAGAAAGTAACTCCTCCTCTTTCACGGAAATTACCCGTGAAGTGGGAGGGGAGAGAGTTAACAACATCCCCACTAGTTTGATCCATCAATTGTTAATCATCATCACGTTATGCACTTTCATTTAAACTAGTAACTTTCAAGAACATGGACCACTAATTAGAATTACTCTAACAATTACAACATCGGTGACAATATATTCTTTCGGACAAACTTAGTAACATCTGTGCAACTAAAGAACTAAAAAGCTTATGACTGCCATTTGACATTGTGCACTTATCTGCATCCTCCAAAGCTTGGCCTTGTGCTCCAAAAGAAAAATACCGATTCATCATTTTCTTATTGAAGGACCCCTGCTTGTAATTCAACTGTAGTGTACCATCATCTATTGACCAATTGGTGCAAGAGGGTCTCATTATCCCAACTTGGTTTTGTTTGTCGATTGAAGATTGAGAAGATATAGATATCTCTCTAAAAGGACTAGAAGTTGAATCATGAGTAGGAAGATGCAGTTGTGGCTTTACCTGAAATACACCTTGCATTAGGCTTGCAGTAAAATATTTGTTGTTTAGAAGGAGCATGGTTTTGAGTGCCTTTACCTTAATGAAGAGTTTTCCAAGTTTTTCCATGGTCTTGAAGAATCCACACGATCAACGTCTTCATTTTCTGAGGCTGCTGCTTTTGGTTTCTTTTCTCATCATAGGCCACTGAAGAAGAAACTTTAAGCGCCTCCCAACATAACAGACAGGACTAGACTTGGTGTTATACGTTTTCAACAAGAAATAGGATAAGATAGGATACATTTTATCAATTTTATGAATTATTCTATTATATTTTCTAGTTTTGGTAGGAATTTTGGATGACAATGATTTATAAGTTCCATTATATTTTCTACTTTTGATATTTTGATTTGCACTTATAATTTTATCATATTTTATGTATTTTTTTACTATTTTATACATGTATTTCTGAATGTATCGTATCCTATATTTTAGAAAATTGCGTATCGACGTATCAGATATGTATTATATCCGACACACGTATCCGTATCCATGCAGGCTGTATTACCTTAAAGCATCACTTGAGTTGATAATATCATATGATACAATTAGATTTCTCACCACCTGCATCATTAATATAATAAAAATAAGTAACTTAATTTAATGCCTCAATGAAATTGCAACAATTAAGTTTAGACATACTGAACTTCTGTATCATTAACTCTCTTCAAAACTTTCAAATAAAAATATAAGTGTTTGTCATATAATAAGTTACTTTACAAGTTAACATCAACCTTCATTAGAGTCTAATCAAGTATTTTAAATTGATGTCACAATTATGGTTACTGTGATTTTATTCATTATGGTCGTTGTAATATAGATTGCAGTTGTTGGAATGTGAATTATTTTGTAATTTAAAAAATATTTTTGAATTTCATATGACGTGATGTGGTCCGATATGACCTAATACAACCCAAATGAGGTCCAATACGGTTATGTTGCGACCCGATGTGACCAAATCATTATGGTTCGATATCATACCGTAACTGCAATATTGTGGCCACATTACATGATATGGTGTGCAATTTAAATGACTTAATGTACAAATGGTTATCCTTTTTAACCCTAACAATTGGAAAAATGTGTTTCAATTTCAATCATTATGATAATACATGTTGGAAGAACATTAATCTGCCTTACCTCTACCAGCTGCGGCATGCAAGACTGTACATCCTTGGGCATCTCTATCTGATAAAATCTCAGTACCACTTCCTAGAATCTACTTCAGTATTTCCCAATTCTTTCCTCTGGCTGCAGCATAAATGGCCCTCTTCACCATATCTCTCTTGAAAACCTGAGCACTTTCATCCAACTCCTCTTCAAATTCTGCTCAACTGCTGCCAAGGCACTCTTTTCTTAAGAGGGCAGAATTGAGAAGAAGCTTGAAAACCTCACAATTCTTGCTCCTTGCTGCAGCATAGAGTATATCAGTGACACCATACTCCCCTTCACCAAAAACAAGCAAAGGGTTCCTTCTCAACAATAACATAACAAAGTCCACATCACCAGCTGAGGCAGTAGTGTAAGAAGCCATCCACCATAGCCGGCGCGAATGAGAGAGTTTTGACCCCTTCCTGTCTTACGCTCAAGCATTAGCTTCCTGGCAACCTTGGACCTACACTTAGCAACATCTTCAAACTTATCCTCATCTTCATCCCACACGGTTTCGAGGCGGCGAATTCTTCGAAGGGAAGTGAGCTTCATGAGGAGGAGGGAAGTATGAAGGAGGCATAGTACCCTGAATAAGTGGTTACCCTTTACAACAAAGTGACTTTTAAGACCATCAATAAATGCATAAAGTGAAAGAACTCCACTAAGAGAAGATATGCTTATTCTCTTCGAATAAAAAAGATGATAGCAAGAAAATTCTAGGAGCTTAGGGTGAGATTAAGGAAAGTTTAATGTTATTCATGCACTGTACACATCTACCAACATATAGTGGTTGTTCTGAAGGTTGTTCCTAACAGACTACGAACATTTTCACTCTATTCTCTATTGTGTTATTCTTATTTTCTAACTTTTGTTCTTAAATAAGAATAATTTTTTGTTGTTGTTAACTGGAGAAAAAGTGAGGAGAGAGGCAGATGTTGTGGGACCCAAATAAAAATAAACATAATGTTTCATTGTGGAAAAAAAGGAGATGTTTTTCTTATTTCATGAAGAGTCGTAATAAATTATAAAATAATGTGTGACACCCAAATAATAATAAAAATATTGGTTGTCTGTCATCAGAGATATTGCATAATTTTCACCGTTAGATTAATTACACTAAGATTATGTCACTTGTACCAATATGTTATTTATCAAATTCACCCTATTCTAAGATGAAGATAACTGTTATTCCTAACTAGCATTGGCAATTAGGGCGGGCAGGACTTATGTTCACACAATGTCCACCAAAATTAAGGCGGGCATGGGCATGCCCGTTTTAAAATAGGGCATGAAATATCATGTCATGCCCGCCCTAAATGTGGACAGGGCAAGCTTGCGGGCCGCCCTAAATTAAAAAAAAAAACTAAAAATGACATAGTACTTTAGATTACATGGATACATAGTATGACAGTAAGATTAAAAACATAAAACATAACATCTTGTTTTGCATAAACCACACATGCATTTAATTGGTAAGATATTAAATTTTGGAAATTTGTTACATGCACTCAAGTGGTGAGAACATGAATTACTTTTCCCATACTTGACCCATCAAACTTCTTATTTTAGTGTTCATTGATGCCCATGGGCCGCCCTGTCCACCCATTTGAAATGCCCATGGGCGAAAATGACATGTTGGGCAGGCATTTTACGGCGGATGGACACAATTTTCATGCCCTTCCCGCCCAAACGTGCAAGCGGGCAGGCCCCATGGGCTTTGCCCAAATTGTCAATGATATTCCTAACATAAGTTCAACAGAAAAGAGCAAAATGGTGAACGTAGAACAAGAAGAAGAAACCGAACTATAACCTCTTATATTAGGAAGTTAGAGGGAAAGTAAAGTGTTGGGGTGAGAGGATTTGTGAGAGAGGGCAATTCTTATCTATGGTGGAGGAAAAGCTAAAAAAAAAGGCATGAGAAGATTAGATTCTATGCTCCCTACTCGATCCTCTTCATTATTGGAGGGTTCAATATTGAAAGAGATTGTGATATGTGCCTTACAAAACCTTTAACCATGTACATTTTAAATTATTTTTCAATTAAAAAATTATAAGTTATCCAATCAATCTATTCCAGCCTTAGCTGAGAGAATCTCATCTCCTTGAGCATAGAGCCATAAGATATTTCATATTTATTAAATTATATGACCCCACTAGGTAGAGGTGTCAAAACGGGCTATCCGAATGGGTTCGGGCAAGCCCACATCGGGTTCAGGCTAAACTGGGCCGGAGTAAAAAGCTCAGATACAATTTATGCATATCAAATGGTAGCCCAAACCCGCCCTAAGCGGTTTGCGGGTTGTGACGGGCTGGCCCGCATAAACTAAATTTTTTTTTTTAAATTTTAACATTTAATCTATTAAAAAAAATATGTATCATTTGATATTAACGTATAACTTTTCTTAACATATTTGTTATGTCAATGCAACCAAACTTATAGATCTAATGCATTGTGTTTGAGTTAAGACGTGATGTTAAGTCCACATGTATGATTTTTAACATAACTATTTTATTACATCTCTCATTTCTGTTGGACTCTCACTCTCTAACACAATATAATTTATAAATTCACTTTAAGATATAAACATTTGGATACTCACAAAAATATTATCTTTTGTATGTTCTTTGTCAACATTTTCATTGTGAACTATTATATTAGATTTGGTTGTGTGGTGTTCTCTATGATAAACAATTTGTGTTGATTTTGGTTTTGTTGTAAACGTTATTTTCTTTATTGTATTTTTGTGGTAAAAATTAAATCTAATTAAATACACAATAACATAATATTATTATCTATTTTTTATTATAAGTTGTTTTGTAAATTTTAATTTAGTGCTTATTACCGAGCCAAAAATCTCAAAAAAGATTAAAACATATAAGTAAAACAGGTAGCCCGAACCCACCCGGGTAAGCCCAGCCCGGCCTGAGCCCCGATTGATTATAGTCCAGCCGAGCCGGACAAAAAAGTTCGGATTTAATAAAAAGTACCTAAAATGATACCCAAACCCTATAAATTTTTGGGCTTTGGCAGGCCGGCACGATCGGGCCTGCCCGTTTTGACAGCTGCACCACTAGGTAGTGATTGTCTTCATTCACTTGAGAAAATTCCAAGGATTGTGTCATTTATAGCACGACATAGAATGAATTTAGACGGTTAATTAACAAAAGGAAAAAAATATAAAGGGCTCACAAAATTTTGTTCCTAGTTTTAGGCAAATTTCATTTTATACCTTGTAATTTGCATGACTTGCGCTACAAAAAGTTGTCCACAAACTTTTGTGCTGTGCACCTTTTGGGCTTTGGAGCATGAGATTGGTATCCTAGATGCCACTCGGGACAAGATAAGGGTAGCCCTTCAGCTGAAGTTGTGGTAAGTCTTGAATTCTGATATAGGAAAAGAAAAAGACTTTAAAGATGGAACAAAGGGCGGTACTTTTACCATTCTGGTTGGTATAAATCGAATGCATGTCTTTAAAAGCGGTAATAAGGAGTAATAATCCTAAGGATATATTAATTAACATGTCCTAGACTTTGGAAGGAATTCAAATTGGTTGTAAACTAATTCTTTTAGGTAAAATTATAGATGTGTCAAAATTATTCATAATATAGAATTCATTCAAATCCAAGAAAATTAAATCTAACCATTAGAGCTAATGGAATTAATTAGATATAATCCAGTGAGTAATTTTAGTAATGAATGAATTGGCAATCATCTATTATATCTAATGGATATCTCATCTCTCCAAAAAACAAACATTCATAAATAATGTTCTTTGTTTTTTCAATTTCATTTACTATCTCAACTGTCAGTCTCATAGTGTTTCTTACTCTCACTCTGAATTTTTTATTGAATTGAGATTAATTATAAGACATGTGTATGTAGTTAAATTAAAAGTTTGTTCTTAAGTACATATTATATATTAATATATGTTAAATAAATTTAATATAGAACCTTAAAAGTCACATGCCTTTAGCATATTGCATCTTCAAATCAAATTAATATCAATTGTAAGACATATGAATATAGTTAATATTAAAAGTTTATTATAAAGTATATAACATATATAAATATCTATTAAAAGTGAAGAAAAAAAGAATTGCACTGCGGATAGTACAAGAGAACATAGATGACAAAGAGTGAAGCTCATAATATTGGATGAATAACTTTAGAAAAGAGATTATGAAAACTAGTAATAATGTTGGAATGTGGCAGGCTCTAACTAATCTTGTGGTTTAATTTATTGTCTATGTTTGAGGATATCAAAACTTTTGGTTTGCTTTATTTTAGTTCACTTGGCAAAATCTTTATTGTAATTTTACTTGTTTATATAAAAGACTGTTGAATGATTAAAAAATATATTATAAACTTTACATGTAGAATCTTAAACGTTCAAAATCATATTGTTAAAAGTTTGAAAAAACACTTTTAAAAAATATTAAAAACACTTTTTATAAAAAACTATTTTTCACATTGATTTTATTATAAAAAAAACAGTGATTTTAATATTTCTTATTGAAACGATAGTTTTGAAAGAAATATTTTTTTGGAAAAGTGTTTTTAGTTTCAATAAAAATAAATCAAATAGATTGTATTACCGTTCATCAAAATCCATGAAAACGGAGTTTTGTATGGATTGAAATCCATCCATTAAGTTTGAATATAAATGAATTGAATAATTTAAAATATTACTTAAATATATTTATATGGATTGATGAATAACTTTTCATCCATCCATTTACCACACATATTAAATTGTTAAAGACAGTTAATTATTTGGGAAATGTCAAATTAGTTCTTCAACTTTAAAAACCATAGTTATAAAAACCTAAGATCAGTTTAATCAGAAAATAGGGGAGACAATTCCTATGTTGGTATAATATGATAATTGTAAGGGTTATGTAAATAAACATGTCAAAATTGGAAAATATCAATCAAATTGTATCATACCGTACCAATCAAAATCACTTTGTATATAAAAAATTTAATATTTTTTCAAAAGGATTTGAACTTTGAATATGATAGTTTTCTATAACATAGCTAGTCATTGAATCATTTCAATAGTTCAGTTATATGTTACAACTAATAATATTTAGAGTAAATTACACTAATACCCTCTGAGTTTTAGTGAAATTATACAAACTATCCCAACATTTTTATACCTATAAAACACCCTGATTTTTATACATACATTACACTTATTACCCATGTAAGAGAAATAAGTATAATCCTTTAAAAATGATGATAAAGTAATTAAGTATGATATGTTATGGAGACAAATTCAAATAGAACATGAGTCAAGACATTTTTATTATTTTTGGTTCATCACATATCAATAATTCTAAGGAGATATTGTTTAAATCACTCTTATATTATATTGTAACGAACAAAAAATAAATAAAATATATTGACTTACACTATTTGTACATGTTTCCACAATATACCATATTTTGTCTAACTAATAACACTTATCAACATTTTTTGCTTAAAAGATCCTACTTATTTCTCATGCAGGGATAATCAATATAATATATGTATAAAAAATCAAGGGGTTTTTTGTAGGTGTAAAAAATGGAGGGGTGATTTGTGTAATTTCACTAAAACTCAATGGATGTTAGTTTAATTTACTATAATATTTATAGAGGAGGGATTCACTTACTCCAAGAGTAAGTTTTTTAAAGTTACTCCACATCCTAGCCATCAATTTTATGGACATCTAATGGTTTAGATCTACTCACTACTTCAAACCATTGGATTTCCTTAGAATTGATTGCTAGGATGATGAGTAAAAAACTTACTCCTGGAGTAATGATAAGTGCCAAAAATACCTAATTTTCATACACTTTTCATGGCACTTATCCTATGCAAAAATGTGAAAACCAACTTAATTCAATACTTTTTAAGTAAATTTTGTATGTTTGAATAAAATAAATTTTGATCACCTATTGTCCAATTTCCCTTGAATTTTGTAGGAAATTGATTAATTTAAAAGAAAGCCAAGAATTCGTGCCAAATCACAAGCCAAAAGTCCAGAAGAAAATGCTCAAAACAATCAAGCTAAGTATGGCATGTTGTGTGCTTTAGCTTGTCACAAAAAGATGACATAGGCTTGAAAAAATATACATTTCTTCACCATGAAGAAACCCAAGCTAGGTATGCAAAGAAAAGCATAAACTCAAAATGCTTACTTAGACTTGAAGAAATCATGTCAAAAGTGCCAAGTAACCAACTAAAATCAACTCAAAAATCATGGAACAAAGGTTGCTTCGGCTTGAAGAAAGGTTTGTTCCTTCACCATGAAGGAACCAAGCAGCTGGGCGTGGGCCAGGTGTGAGATGGGCGGCCAAGCAGGTCAGAAACCTAGCTATGAAGAAAGCTTGACCAACTCACCAAACAACTTGCCTATTCTTACTTGAAGGCCAATCATATGACCTCATGCATGACATATTTTCTGAATAGCCAAGTAGGAGGTGTCACCATGCATGTAACCTAGCCCACAATAAGTTGTCCAAGATGGGACAAGCTACTGACTCACCAGCTTGGGTGAGCATGGTCAGGCACTAGGCAGCCAAATAGGGCAGCTAAGCTCCCATTACTTTGCCTATAAAAGGCACACCCACCTCCTCGCTTTAACACATTGTAAAGACATTTTACATATGATGTAAATTTTTCTTGTTCTTCTTCTTCTTCCCAATTTGGTTCTCTCTCTTTGTAGAGTGTTCTCAGGCTGTTTTTAGGTTTTTAGTTAATAGAAATACAAGGGAAATGGAGTTGGCAAATGAAGTGCAAAACCATGATTTTGTAACCTCATTTGGAATCAAAAGCATCTCATCTTTGGATAGATGGCTCATGCTCCTACATATTGATTTGGATTATGGTGTAAGGTTATTTCTTCTCTTTATTTGTGTCATATTTTGATTTCAATACATTCAAGTTATTACTTTTTGGTGTAGTTTTGATTTTTTATGAAGTTCTTAATGCAGTTTTAGCTTGATCACCTAAAACTTGATTTAAAGATCAAAAAATGCTTCTTCTTAAAGTGTTGACAAGTGAACTAAAAAGTATAAGCTACACCTTAGCTCACTTGCCACATCAAGCATCCATTTTAAGCAACTTATGTTCAAGGCTAAATGAGGTTAATGGAGCTTGAAGTAGGGTGTGACAACCTACTCCGATGAGTGGCACTTAACTATTGTTTGGTGTATTACATAAGGTTTGAAAATCATCTTATCATTCTAGGACACTAGATGAAGGATTTGGACATGGTGTGTGGAATTTACCGAAAGTATAACACATAACTTGTAATATTTTCAAAATCATTTGAGTCGATAAATAATTCCATCTTTCAAATCAATTTTCCCTTCTTGAATTTGTAAATAGTTAGTTCTTTACTTTTTCATGTTTCTTAGTTCATAAAATCACAAAAACAACTTTAATTGTTACTTTATTACTTTTGATGAAAGATACAAAGTATGAGTACATTTCTATTAGGCAATTCTTTGTGGTTCGACATAACCCTATACTATACTACAATTGAATCTTGAAAGAGATGCAAATGTAATAGTAAAGTGTTAACTTATAAATTTTATTTGTTGACAAAGAAAGAAACATTGAATGCAAGTGCAATTTAATTCATCAATTGTATCTTTGTGAAAAGGAAAAATACACAGTTATAATGAGTGATCTAACTACTAACTTTTACTTTCTGTCATTTATTTTCCGCAACTAACATTTATTTTCTATCATTTAAATTCTGCAACTAACATTCATTTATTGCTTTATTTGTTTATTCTTTACCAACCTTTGATAAGGAAGTAGTTCGGTTAATAAAGGAAAACGAAAATAAATGTCATTCATTATCACTTGTGTTAATTTGCTAAATTCATACCGTTATACTGGCGTTGGAATTAATCCAACAAAGCCGAGATTGTATGAAATTTTTAATAATTCAATAAAGCTAAGTTTTTAGTTAAAGGAACATTCTTGAAACTCTGGAATTTATTCCAACAAAGCCGAGATGGTATGAAATTGTTAATAATTCAATAAAGCTAAGTTTTTGATTGAATGAACATTCTTGAAACCATTATTTCGGCGTTGGGATTTATTCCAACAAAGGCGAGATGGCGAGCAAAGAATCGACCTATCGTTAATTAAATCAATCAGAAACTTGTCTCAATAAATAGCAAGAAAACTCTTTCAACAAATTGGCGCTGCTACCGTGGAGTTGCTAGATAATAGAAATTCATCCTTATATTTTTTATTATTAGTAATTGTAAATACAATTTTATTTTCTCTATGTATAAATTTATTTTTCTTTGTGTACATCTTTAATTTATTTTTCTGTTTTGTACATTTAAAAATAAAAAACACAAAAAGAATGAAAAGTTCAATTAGTGGAGTGAAAACCCACTAGTTAAGAAACATTTTGTTGTTGTTATAAAAACATTAGGTGATGTGGAGGTACCCCTCATCAACTTTTTCAAAAGAACAACCTAAAAAGGATTGGATTCAAAATTCCATAAAGAAGCTACTCTAATCCTTAAAGGTTAAGTATTCACCATGCATTTTTTGATGTTCATATTTTATTTTGTGATACTTAAACCTATATCTTCATAAACATGCTTTAGTTAATGATTTTTAAGTTAAGAAATATTTTTTTTTAAAAACTAAAAGCATGCTTTTCAATTTGTGGCAAAAAAAATTAATTTTTCCAAACTTAAGAACTCCTAAAAATGTGTTATTTGGTTTACTAAGTTGTTGTTTAGTTTATCATTTAACAAAATAAAATCATGATCTGAATGAATTTATTTGTGGCTGTTTAAATTGTTTTTTTTTTGTGCTATTGGATTTCCATAAAAATCTGTTTGGATTTCCATTTATCAATTGGACTTGAAAAATGCCTAAATTGTTATTGTAAACATAATTTTCATGAAAAAAGCATGATGTTTGATTGGAATTTCTATCAATCAAACTTTATTCATGAACATAATGTTTTCGACATTGAAAAATTCATGTAATTTGTTAGACTAACCTCAAAGAGAAAGAAGATGCAAGTTCTAATGATTTATAGGAAAACAAGTCCAAAAACAAGCAGACAAAATGAGTTGGCTCTAAAGGCATCACTATCATGGAGAGGATAGTAAAACCAAGGAGAATAAAATTATGAGTTCTCCTAAAAATGTTGGTTAGTTTTTAATTTTATTTCTTTCAAAATGTTACACAAACTTCCTTAAAATATTTTCAAAATGACTGAGGACAAGTCAAGAACTGAAGT
>NW_017727874.1:116666-119213 GCF_001865875.1 Lupinus angustifolius
GGGGGGGGAGTGTTTATAACATTTTGAAAGAAATTCATTTTGGTGTGTTTTTAAAACTTTTTGTGTGTGTTTGTTTGCTTTTTAATTTATTTTAGTGTGCTTACTTCTTTAAACAAAATTAAGTGTGTTTAGTTTTTAAGTTGTGTGTTTACTTTTTAAGTTGTGTGTTTAATTTTGTTTCTTTTTGATAACTTGTTTAAAAAGTGAAATTGTTGAAAATAAACTTAGTAGGTGACACAACTTGGCTTAAATTTTTAAACAAGAATGACTTTGTAAATTCACATCATGAGATGAAAATTTGAAATTTCTTAAGAATAATTCATAATGTCATAACTTTGATAAAATGCAAACTTTTTAGAAAATCATTTATCATGAACTTCTGAATTTGTTTGAAAATCAAAGAGTTGTACATAAACCAACCATGTGAAGGAGTGTAAGCCAAACACAAAAATTATGTCAGCTTAAACTTTTAGGTTTTTCACAATTCGTTTTGTTTGAATCTTTCTTTACTTGGCTGCACACAATATGATTGGAAATGATCAAGGCAAGTTCTTTCAATTAGAAGGAGCCACTTCACCAAAAATGACCAACCAAAAATAGGAACATCCTTTGTTAACCCCTTTGAGCCTTAAAAAAAATTATTTTTTCAAACACAACCGTTGAGCCTAATATTGAAAAACAAAGATGAAATCTCCTATACTTTTCTATGTAAAAAGAGAGCATTTTTCAAAAAGAAGGTTGGTGAAAAAAGTTAAGTTAGGGGGAATGGTTGACCATGTAACAAAGTGTTCAAAATAAAAATTCTCAATCTCTTTACAAATAAAAAAACAAGTAAAAGCAATGCTCCAAAAACAAAAATGAGTAAAAAAAAAGAGATTGATAAAAATCAAGAAAAGTTACAACAAAATGGTCAAGAAAAATAATGAGGAAAGGAAGAAAAAGAAGAAAGTTGAAAAATAGTATGTATTTTAAAAGTCAAATCAATTTTTGCTCTCTTTTTTAAATTATGGAAGTATTTTTTAATATCTTGAAAAACCAATTTTCTTAGATAGCCAAGCCTCATGACAATCTAAGGAAGACCTTCGTCATCCTTGAAAATTTTGTGCAATCAAAGTAAGTGTTGAGAAGAAAAACAAAATTAAATTCTTGCAAACCAAACAAGTTAAGTTTTGAGTGAAACAATTACCCATTTGGTTCCATTCTTGAACCATGTGATAATGCATCTCTTTGATTGATAGCATTTTCTATAAGTGAAGTGCTAAACGAATTTTTGAAAAGATGTGTTCATTCTTAGTTTGAAGCATTAGGAGTCAAAATCAAATAATCATAAACACATCTCATGGAATCTTAAAGAATGATGCATAGTTTTGATCTTGTCCAAAATTAATTTTTCCAAATCCAAGTAGTTGTTATTTTACTTTTGATTTGGGACAAACGAAGTCTTAAGTTGGGGGGAGTTGATAAGTGCCAAAAATACCTAATTTTCATACACTTTTCATGACACTTATCCTATGCAAAATTGTGAATAAAATACACTTTTCAACACTTATTAAGTAATTTTTTTGTGTTTGAATAAAATAATTTTTTATCACCTCTTGTCCAAGTTTCCATTGAATTTTGTAGGAAAATGATTAATTTAAAAGAAAGCCAAGAATTCATGCCAAATCACAAGCCAAAAGTCCAGAAGAAAATGCTCAAAACAAACAAGCTAAGTAAAGCATGCTGTGTGAGCTTGTCACCAAAAGATGACCTAGGCTTCAAGAAATGTACCTTTCTTCACCATGAAAAAACCCAAGCTAGGTATGCAAAGCAAAGCATAAACTCAAAATGCTTACTTAAACATGAAGAAATCATGTCAAAAGTGCCAAGTAACCAACTAAAATCAACTCAAAAATCGTGGAACAAAGGTTGCTTCGGCTTGAAGAAAGGTTGGTTCCTTCACCATGAAGGAACCAAGCAGCTGAGCATGGGCGAAGTGTGATATGGGCGGCCAAGCAGGTCAGAAACCTATCCATGAAGAAAGCTTGGCCAACTCATCAAGCAACTTGCCTATTCTTTACTTGAAGTCCAATCATATGACCTCATGCATGACATATTTTATGAATAGCCATGTAGGAGGTGTCACCATGCATGTAACCGAGCCCACAATAGGCTGTCCAAGCTAGCTGCCCAAGATAGGACAAGCTGCTGACTCACTAGCTTGGGTGAGCCTGGTCAGGCGCTGGGCAGTAAAACAGGGCAGCTAAGCTCCCATTACTTTGCCTATAAAAGGCACACCCACCTCCTAACTTTAACAGATTGTAAAGACATTGTACATATGTTGTAAATTCTTCTTCTTCTTCCCAATTCGGTTCTCTCTCTTTTTAGAGTGTTCTCAGGCTGTTTTTAGGTTTTTAGTTCATAGAAATACAAGGGGAATGGAGTTGCAAATGAAGTGCAAAAACATGATTTTGTAAGTTCATTTGGAATCGAAGACATCCCATCCTTGGATAGATGGCTCATGCTCCTACATATTGATTTGGATTATTGTGTAAGGTTATTTCTTCT
>NW_017727874.1:119313-119979 GCF_001865875.1 Lupinus angustifolius
TTGACAAATGAACTAAAAAGTATAAATTACACCTTAGTTCACTTGCAACATCAAGCATCTATTTTAAGCAACTTATGTTCAAAGCTAAATGATGTTAATGGAGCCTGAAGTAGGGTGTGACAACCTACTCGATGAGTGGCACTTAACTATTGTTTAGTGTATTACAAAATATTTGAAAATCATCTTATCATTGTAGGACACTAGATGAAGGATTTAGAAATTGTGTGTGAAATTTACCGAAAGTATAACACATAACTTGTAATGTTTTCAAAATCATTTGAGTCAAGAAATAATTCCATCTTTCAAATCAATTTTCCCTTCTTAAATTTGTAAATAGTTAGTTCTTTACATTTCATGTTTCTTAGTTCATAAAATCACAAAAAAAACTTTAATTGTTGCTTTCTTAGTTTTGATAAAATTACTATTAGGAAATTCCTTGTGTTTCGACAAAACCCTATACTATACTTAGAACCCTATACTATACTACAATTGAATCTTGAAAGAGATGCAAATGTAAAATAGTAAATCATTAACTTATAAATTTTATTTGTTGACAAAGAAAGAAACCTCGAATCAAAATGCAATTTAATTCATAAATTGTATCTTTGTGAAAAGGAAAAATACACAGTTATAATGAGTGATCTAACTACTAACTTTTACTTTCTG
>NW_017727874.1:120079-125322 GCF_001865875.1 Lupinus angustifolius
CATTTATTTTCTGCAACTAACATTTATTTTCTGTCATTTACATTTCCACAACTAACATTTATTTATTGCTTTATTCTTTATTCTTTATACCAACCCTTTGAAAGAAGTGGTACGGTTAAATTCTAACTTTATTGCTTTATTTATTTGTTTTTTAGCAAACTTGCATTAGGAAGTACTTTGGTTAAGAAAGGAAAACAAAAATAAATATCACTAATTATCACTTGTATTAAATTGCTAAAGTCATACCACTATACTGGCGTTAGAATTTATTCCAACAAAGCCGAGATGATATGAAATTGTTAATAATTCAATAAAGCTATGTTTTTTTATTAAAGGATTATTCTTGAAACCATTATACCGGTGTTGAGATTTATTCCAAAAAATCCGAGATGGTGAGCATAGAATCGACTTGTCATTAAATAAATCAATCAAAAACTTGCCTCAATAAATAGCAAGAAAACTCTTTCAACAAGTAAGTGGATCCCTCCCCATATTTATATTCAGAAATGTATTTATGTTTATTTTAATATATATAACCTATTGTTTATAATGTTTAATTAATGAACTATTGATTTAAACATTGTATTATCATATAAGTACTGTCACTACCAACTAGGCGTTGGTCTAGTGGTGTAATGCTCCGCTAGATTCCAAGAACGACCAAAATGTCAATGCTTCGATTCTTGGGAGCGACACTTGTTGGGAGGGACATACACACCCTGAAAGATATTAGTTCCATACCAAAAGATGAGAGAATATCATTGATAGTATAAAAAAGTATGTATTGTGACTACTATGATAACTAATACAATATTGATCATATTATTAAAACTCATATTTAGTTCTCTAAATATCTTTCAACTACATTTTGTAACGGGATCCTTCAAATTTTAAATCACTTTTCTTACTTTGCTAAAATCGTCTCCTATGTTTTTAACATTACATATTATTATTAACATAAATTAGCTAGTTGACATACATTAGCATGCCTATCAACCCTCATATTTTGTTTCTTGCGCATAACATAACACATAAAACAAATCTGATCATGGGTTTTTTAATTAAAAAGTGTGAAGTTTATTAAAACCTTTATTAGTGTGGTTTAGGTTGTTGATTATTTTATAATAAAGCAACATATATAAACATGAAAAACCTAATAATAGCTATATTGTCTAGATATAATTTTTTAAAGACCGAAGATATAACGGATATTTTCAACATGCCACTTTTGTTTATCCTCAACAACAATAAATTTATATATTACTAAACATAAATGATATATATATATATTATTTCGTTTAGGCCAACTAATAATATGTGTATGAATCCTTTTCAGTGTTATGGAGGTTCGGCACTTTTTTTATTTGTGTGGTGAATGTATGCGTCTCCTTGAAATAAAAAAAGTAGAGCACCTCTCCACTAATGGAGATAATCCACACTCAATTAATAATCTTATGTCTCACTTTAATTGTCACCTTAAGATAATACACACACATCTTAGGGTAATCATAAAAAGTCTCAATTTCCAAATATAAAATTATGTATTTTGATCCAAATATTCTTACCAAATTAAATTCCACATTTTATTTATGCAATAAGGATATCTAATCATTTTATAAATTTTCCTACATATATTACTTAGATTTTTTAAAATTTAGTTCATTTGATTCTAAGTTTAAATATGTTTCAAAAATATTTTATCACTTGAGCATTATGGTTAAACACAATTAAAAGACTTAGGAAAGAAGTACTTATCTTAGAAGACTATACAATATACTGATCATGGTAGCTTGTCTTCTAAGTCTTCAAGGTCTTCTCTCTTTTTCTTCGTTTTGGTGATTTGGTGTCTTCATCAAAATCGTGTCTAAATTACGAGCAAGATCTTCTTCACACTAAGTGGTGCTGAAAAATCATTATATGATGGTTGTGCTAAATTCATATGTTTGGTAGCAGTGTCAAGGTTGGATAGAGTTACTTACACTTTTGAAGGATATGTTGTTGGCAGGTAATGTGCTCAGTAGATCGAACCTATGATGCTAAAAAAATGTGGTGTTCTACTAGCATTGACTACAAGAGGATACATGCATGTAAAAATGATTGCATTTTTTTTGAATGAATATACTTCGTTAAAGTTGAATCTTAAATGTAATTCCTGGTGATATAAGAAGAAAGACTCAAATCCAATAAAAATTGTATGGTATTTTCCTATCAAGTCAAGATTTAAGTGCATTTTCAACAATGCAAAAAGTGCAAAGCATTTGCCTTGGCATGACGATGAAATGATTAAATATGCCAAACTTTGGCATCCCAAAGATTCTCCTCAACGAATAAAATGGATCATGATTATCCTAGTTTCGCTCAAGAATCAAGAAATATACGCCTTGCATTATCCACTGAGTGGATGAACCAATATAGTATTCAAAGTAGCTCTCACAACACATGGCCGTTGATGTTAGTGATATACAAACTACCTCCTTGGTTATGTATGACGCACGAGTTTATGATGTTATATACATTAATTCCTAATCCTAAAAAAATTGGAAATGTTATAGACATTTACTTGGCTTCATTAATCAAAGACATGAAGCAAATGTGAGAAACATGTATAGAGGTATGTGGTGGTTATATGGAAGTATGGTTCAACATGAGGACTTTGATGTTCAACATAATCACTGATTTTTTGGCATATGGTAATATGTTAGTATGCAGTATAAAAAAGGCATTTTGCATCCCCTATATGTAAAGACAATACATATTTAACGAGGTTGGAATACTATAAGATGAATTTATTCCTTGGGCATCGTAGAATTTTGCATTTAGGTCATCATTATTGGCAATGGAGAAAAATGATTCAACAGGAACCATGAAGAAGGTCAGGATCTTTTGCCGTTGACGGGCGACCAATTATTTCAGAATCTAAAGGGTTTGAATATTTTGGTAAAACTTTTGTAGGAAAAAATGGTCACAAATAGGAGGAAAACATATATTGTCTATATCAAGGATAGAATTAGAGCAAACACACTTATATGTTTCAGACAATGCCGATAACATTGAGCCATATGTTGAAAGACATAAGGAGATTCTTAGGAGTTCCAAACCAAATAAGAATGAAAATTGGATTTCTAGATAGCATAACCCGTGTTTTATAAAATGGCTAAGAAATCACATTGTTGAGAAGTTGAATATAAATATACACTCTATTTCTGAAAGATTGAGATGGTTAGCCAAATTTCTAAGTATTCATGTCCTATCTTACATTGCTTACCTAATTAATGAGTTCACATTTTATATGAAAAAACAAGATGGTCAAAATGCAATGCAAAGTAGTGGTATGAGTATTATTGTTCAAACTATACATATGTCAAGTGTCAAAGATAGAGTCATACTTTAGGGTTATTGAACGTATTTGGGAATTAGCTTCCAAATAATTCCGGGTGCATATTTTGATCTTATGTGGATTGATAACAACAATGGCTTGTAGGATGATGAGTTAGGATTCATGTAGATTGATCTTAATAGACCAAGATATATAGATGATCGTTTTATTCTTGCATCACAAGCTCAACTATTATTCTATGTTGATGACCTGACTGATGTGAAATGGTCCATTGTTCGTGTGACTAACAAAATAATCGACAATAATATTGATGATCAAGACCACAAAGATATTAATGTAGAAGATGATCATTTCTTTGGGACATCACAATCACATGAGAGTAGTGATAAGTGCCAAACATACCTAAATTTCATATACTTTTATGGCACTTATCTTAAGCATAATTGAGAAAAACCAACTTAAAACAATACTTTTTGTATAAAATATCACAATCTTGTATATTTGTATGTGTATTTCTTTTTTATGTATTTTGTAGGATTTAGAATGAAGAAATGAAGAGAGAAAAAACTCATGGTAAAAAAGATAAAGAAGTCAAAAACCAAGGTACTCAACCAGACAGCTAAGCATGGACCAAGCCACGCTAAGCTGACCTAGACACCAGCCTAACCTGGACACCAGCCTGACCTGGACCAAGCTGCTCAAGCAAGCAGCTAAGCGGACCTGCTTAGCCAGCCTAGGACCAGACTAATCCTGGCACGGTCAGAATTCAGCTTGACACGGTCATACACAAGCTTGGCACATGCCCAAGCTGCTAAACAAGCAGCTTAGCGGTCCAACCAAGCAGCTCAGCGGAGAACCAGACTCCTGACCAAATTAGCAAGCACCAGGCCACGTTCCAGTCAGGACGGTCAAAGCTGCTGAACAAGCAGCTTAGCGGTGCAATAGGTGTGCTAAGCGGTGTGCACCCAGACTTGACTTAACCATCAAGCAAACCATGAAGTCACCAATGACCTCACCTCAAGTAGCCCACCATAGGCTTTTCAGAATGCTCACAACTAGCTTTGATGAGTGAAGCATAAGGAGGTGACTAAGCTACTTGATCAAGGGACCAAACCCATGCTAAAGGGTTTGGTCAGCTACTTAGTGGTCCAACCAAGCAGCTCAACGATCCAGAAAGAATTTCTATAAATAGGGAACATTTCACTCGGGCAAAGGGAATCAATTCCACATCTAATTCACATATCTCTCACTAGAAATTCTTCTCTGAAATTTTCTCTTCTTATTCTTAGTTTTTAGAGCTTTATTTTAAGTAAGTTTGTAATTTTAGTTTAGAATTCAAGAGAAGAAAATGAGAGGGCAAATGAGATGCAAAAATCAATTTTGTAATCTCATTTGGAACTCAAAGCATCCAATCCTTGGATGGATGGGTCATGCTTCTAACAATTTCTTTTGAATATCGCTATGTATTTCTACTTCTTATATTCTCGAGAAGTACTTAATGCTCTTTTTCGATTGATCACCTAAAAATGATTTCAAGTCAATAAAATTACTTGTCTCAAACACTTAACAAATAAACTAAGAAGTAGTTGTACTACTTAGTTTATTTGCCAAGTTAAGCATACTTTTCTTAAGATCTTATATTCATTACTACTTCAATATTAGAGTCGCCAATGACTAGGGTGTGACAACCTATTCTCTTTATGTATGAAATATAGTTTAGTAATAAATATAACTGATTATCATTCTACCATTTTAGGACATACACTAAAAGGAGGATTTTAGAACTCGGTGTTTTGAGTTAATCAAAGTAAAACATAAGAACTTGTCTAATTATTTCAAACTCATAAGAAGTTGAGAAATATTTTCCTTATTCAAAATGATATTGTCTCCTCAAGAATTTGTTAAT
>NW_017727874.1:125422-127762 GCF_001865875.1 Lupinus angustifolius
GGTTTGACATAACCCTATACTATACTAGAATTGAATCTTGAAAGAGGTGTAAATTGTAAAATAGTAAAGTGTTATCAATAAATTTATTTGTTGAAAACACCTTTTAATATACAAAAGTGATGAAACTAACTTACTAACTTTTATTTATTGTCATTTACTTTCCGCAATTTGTTTATTCTTTAATACCAACCTTCCTTAAGGAAGAAGTTTGGCTTGTTAATAAAATGAACCCGAAAGAGAGTAAATAAATAAAAAGTCACTTAAATTTATTATTCTTTTGTTCATTAATTATTTATTTCTTTCTAACAACTAACTATTCATCACTTTTGTATAATAGAATACCATTAAACCGGTATTGGATTTTATTCCACAAAACCGAGATGGTATTCAAATGTACTTAATAATTATGTAACAAGGGATTGCTTCGATACTATTATACCGGTGTTAGAAATTATTCTAACAAAGTCGAGATGGGGCAAAGAATGAATAACTCATTCACATGATTATTAGGAAGTAAGTTGTAACTGGAATATTCTTGAAACCATTATACCGGTATTGAAATTTATTTCAACAAAGCCGAGATGGCGAACAAAGAATAAAACCGATTTCCCTTACTTGATCAAATAAAAAGAACAGACCGAAAATGAGAGAGTAATAAACCTCGCAACAGATTGGCACCTTGCTAAGGGACGATCTGTTGGGAGGGGGGAAAAACCCCTCTCACAAAAAATTATCTTTCAACAAGTAGTCAACCTATAGATAGTGGATTATATAGAAGAGTTGATCATCATGAGGGGTTTGGATGAATCTATATTTTCTTAGTAAGAATTGGCATGCATGTCACTTTTGGATTTTAATAGATAATGTATTTCATATTGTTGCATAAATATATAATTAATATAATGGTTTTAGATATATTTTTTTTTGATATATATACATATATATATATATATATATGTGTTGTTAGATGCCCTCTTTGATTTAAATATATGTAGGTACCATTTGATACAACAACTAATGATTTAATAATATTGTTATATCAAATAATATTGTTGTTAGCTTCAACATTGTTTGTTAACAACAAAATTGTTTGTTAGCAACAATACTATTTCTCTAGAAAATGATGTGGAAAGTGTTATATTCAACAACACTCACTTGAGTGAGCGTTGTTGAATGTCCACTTTCTATAGCACTCACCTGAGTGAGCATCATTGAATGCCCACTTTATAATGCACTTTCTTGAGGGAGCCCTCTTGAATGTCCCCTTTCTGTAGCGCTTGCTTGAGTGAGTGTTGTTGACTGTCTACTTTCTACAGTGTTTGCTTGAGTGAGCGCTGTTGAATCTAATCCGATATTCTTCTGTGTTGACATAGACAATGCCTAAAAGCATTGTTGAATGGCAATTTTAAGCATTATTGTTTTCAATTTTAGTGTAGTGTATTCACCTGAAACGAATGGTAAAGTTGAATATAAAAATAGAACTTTAATCAAAATAGTTTTTTCTATGATATTAAATTTTGGTGCTACATATTTATGGTGGGAATAAATTTTGTTAATTGTATGTTTTGCGTTAATTTTAGTCCCTAAATCTAAGAACAAAGTATATTCATTTGAGATAAAAAATGTTAGACAACCAAACATGTCTTATTTTCAAACTTGGAATTGCTTGGCTTATGTCTGAATTTGGGACCTACAATAGAATTAAGCTCACAAGTAGAATCGATGAATGTGTATTCGTTGGGTATGCTATTAAGAACATGGGTATAGGTTTTATGACATGAACACACAAGTAATCATATAGTCAAATGATGATGGCTTCCATGAAAATAGACTTCCTTTCAAATTAAGAAAAAGTGGAGCACTTCAACTAGTCACATTCCCATGATTATGAGTAATGAAAAAAATAAAAGAAACAAAAACACAATCTAGAAGAATTAAAAGAGCAAAAGCTGCTAAACACTATGGTCTCTAGTGCCTTTGTTGGATGCAGATTTGTGGCAAGAAGCCATTAATGATGAGAGAATTCTCTAGAATCTTACATGACCTGAAATTTAGTAGAGACTTTTATTCTGGTTTCAAATCAATAGGTTATAAATGGATTTTGAAAAATAAATTGAAACCTCGTGGGACTGTAGAAAAATATAAGGCTTGTCTTTTAGCCAAAGGTGTTAAACAAAGATAAAATGTAGATTGTTTTGGTACTTTTTCACGAGTCACCAAAATAACTTCCACTAGGGTACTAATATCGCTTGTTTCTATTCATGGTTTAGTGGCATATCAAATGGATGTTAAAACTGAAAGTGTGCATGTCAAGAGGAATACTTTGGAAAGCTCTCCTTG